>NC_139575.1:31843950-31911450 GCF_946808225.1 Silurus aristotelis
AAAAATAATAATAATTGCGCCATGGATCCATGTTGGTAAATACACTCTGTTTTTCTGAAAAATCTCGCACTATAACCTTTATGCAAATTTATTACATTTTTATTTTCTATTTATTTTACAATACACGGGCAGTGAGTTATTGAACAGTTCCATAAGTCTTAAATGTAAAAGAATAGACAAAGAATAGACAATAGTCAAAGAATAGACAATTTTTTAATATTGATTATTGTTATTTTTGAATTTTTTTGGGGGAAAACAAGGTTAAACATGCAACCCAAACACGCAATAAACAAACAGACTAATATGTTCGCGAACAGGGAAAAATATATCACATGCTATTTGCATTCTAACTGATCTGTAAATCCACCTTTTAAGCACGAAAGCCCAGCGGGAATAAAGATTTAAGGTAATCAAATAAAAGATATTCCCGGGTTGTGCTCGTGCATTAATAGTGCGCAAATGTTATATCTGATGCTCAGAAAACAATAATGTGCAATCGAATTCCCCCCCCCCCATCTTTTATTATCATAATTTCTTCGGTTTAGTCATTAGGATATGATGCATTCTAATCAACGATGCATTCTATTGAACATTTAGCATTTCTAATTTAGTAATATTCAATCCATGAGGAAAATGTGTTAAAGTTCTTAATTACTTGTAAATAGTAATAATAATGATATTGATATTTATAATAATAATAAAAATAAAAATAATAATAATAACAACAATAAAAATTTATCTTATCTTTTTGTTATCGTATTTTTTTTTTCTCATGTTTTTTAATTTGCCGTCCAATTTTGGCTACATTAGTTTTTCCACTTGAGCTAACAGGTGATGGAAGCTTATGGCAGCCAATTAGAGTCCTTACCCCCTTTCCTCAGTCAGCATTTCTTGTCAAGGTAATTTCATTCACAATTTCTATAAAATTGATATGCAGAAGAAATGCAAAAATGTTGAAAATATACATCAGTAATTAAGTAGTGTACTTTTATAAAGATCATCAAAGTGTGTGTGTACATATACGTATATACGTATATATATATATATATATATATATATATATATATATATATATATATATATATATATATATATATATATATATATACATACGTATATTAAATGAGATATATACACACATAAAATGTTAATCAACCATATAATTCATATAGTACACAATGGAAACTTCAGATCAGTAACAAGTCACTACTTACTACTTTACCGAAAAGCAACGTGTAATGTGATTATGTTTTTTGGGTGGCTATTAAGCAATCCTTCTTGCATAGCGTGATTGTTCTATGAATTATTCATTATGTTCAAGTCTTAAGCAAAGGCTGCCTAGTACATATTACTGATGTAGAGATCAAGATCTACTCAGGTTCAGGCTGATCAGGGTGTCGTCCGGAGTGTCCGACCGCATGAGAAGTAAAGGTGTTATAACATTTTAGTGTCGAAATCCTTGCAACAAGAACAAAATGTCAGATTGATGATTTAAGTATCACACCTTTTGAGTGTCAGAAGACCTCTTGTGAGACAGATAGAGCAAATCTTAAAGGAACAAAAAAAAAAAGGCCTTAGTGGTTCCCAGGTGTAGGAGTATGTAGCAAATTTGTTTAGAAATATTTCACTTGCTGATGCAATGCCTCACTGCCAGTGTACAGATGAGTGTACTGGTTGTGCTTGTGTGGGAGATAAGAGATAAGTCAGGAGCAAAGCGGAAATGAGAAAAGGTGTTTCTCAGTGTGCAGTAAAAATGTCAAACAGGCCTCGATCATCTCCATTATGTCAGAATGGACTGATCCACACCGCTCCACTCTCCAGAACTGGCCTTAACTGTGCCATCACATACTGTATACACATTTGATTAGATTTAGGATCAGCATTCATCAATAATTCTGTTTGCTGAAGCAACAGGAGTCTTTGTTCGCCATTGTCTTACTATATGTCTGAGTTCAAAGGGTGAGCTGGGATGTTTCCTGTGTAATGTAGCCAGCTAGCTGTTTGTAGCCCACGCTTGTGGGTGCCTATGTTTTTGTTTGTCAAACAGCTCCGATCCCCCAGGAGAGCTGTTTGTGGTAGCTCCCTGCTCAGGATTACATTAATCAAAGCGTTTTATTTCCCTGGAGATGTGACGGCACGAATCACCCCAAATCCCAATCAAATTGGATAACAGAGAAACACAAACTCTCTGAATGACCTCTCTGTCTTTTCCATTTCTCGTTTCTGGAGGAACGATGGATCTCCTGCAATTCCAGTTGCAGAAAAATAAAGCAAATGCATGTGCGTTCTTTGTAAAAGGGGGACAGCAGTGGTGGATGTAGTGAGTGCTGGCGTTCTGTACTGTTTTAAAGCAACCTGCGCTCACCAGTGGCCCGAATGACCTTTGCCTTTTTTTTTTTTCTTCTTAAAGTTAATACAGTTGTGAGGTTAAAATCAAGTCACATCCAGGTGTGAATAAACCACTGATTCACATGCAGAATTTGCATACATGTGACTTTGTGTTTACCCCCCCCTACACACATTGTTCATTGACTTTAATATAACTTATTTATCTTCATATGTAATCACATGTTGTTCATGTGATGTCTCACATGCAATGTTTATGGAATTACAGTTATAATTGCATGTGAAACAACGTGTGATAATTTTTTTATAACGTTGTGATTATATTATTACTGATAATGTAATGAATAATAGCACAATATCACTGCTATTCGTTTAAGTCTATGGAGTAGAAAGTGTTTTAATCCAATCCACTATAAAACAAGTTTTAATATGACCTTTGAGTGGAGGTGTCAGGAATAAAAATGCTCACAGTGTAGCTTGGTTAGGGTTAGACAGGCCTTGGCTGTTCTGAGAACCAATTTTCGATGACATTGCTAGAAAGTATGACCATGTAAGAGCTTGGCTGAGGGAAAAAGAAATAAAGAATGAATAATTTTGGGCACAAAATCAAGTATTGAAATAATTACAGGTTAGCAAAAGGTTTGCACTACTCGTTATAGACAATCTGTCCAACATACTTAGCCATTTAATCAAGCAATGGGCCTGTCTGAAAAGCTCAGTATGAGCCAAAAAGGATTTTGAATGGAGAACATATACAACGCCTGCTAAAACCCAAAATAGGCTTAATGTTCATCCAGAAAACTGTCCCACTGTGGCCATGTAGTTCCAATATGGCAACATTTAGCTAACTCACCTTCCTTGTCAGAAATAACGCTTTAAGGAAAAAAAAAAAATTGTGCTATTTGCATAAAAGGAAAAAAGTGAGTGTAGGCTTGTCAGCATAATGACTCTATTATAAAGCTGGCATAAATACAACTAGCAACACATAGTCTATTACAGGTAACGCAAATAAAATAAAGGCTATAATTTGTGCTGCTGTATTATATCAGTGTAGCTGGCATGCAGTGTGGGAGATTCATGGGGAAAATCAAGGAGGAAACGTCGGCCTCTTTATGGCTCCGGCGCACAAATTCGGCACTCGTTCTCCCAGGCCAATCAGGGATAAATGATGGGCTCACTGCTGGAGTTAGCTCCATCCACTGTGTGCTAACACTGCTGGAGCTGTGTTGCTGGCAGCTACACTGCCTAGCTAGTCTTTTAGAAGGAGCTGCCTGCTGATACGAAGTGATGGTTCATCATAACCTGCAAATGAAGTGAAATGCATCGTGGGACTTGCGTGTCTTCTCTCCGGGAAGGATTTTTCTTAGTGCTTCTGTTTTGTTTGGTGCAGTGTAGAAGGGTGTCTCATAAAACAAAAAAAAGAAGTAGAGGGAAATATGTTCTCTGTGAATCACAGAGTTTGTCAGAATGTGGATTGCATACTCGTGCTCTTGTATGTGTGACCACGCTCGGTGGTCGGGAGGCCTTGATTCATGCAAACGTTACGTACTTTTGATGTTAATAACCCTCTTCGTTATTCAAGCTACGGTCGAGCCCATTTGTTTAGAAATGGGTTTGCATACATCTTCTGCGCCTTGTGCTTGCCTCATACTGTATGTTCTCCCATAGCTTAGACGCTCCGGTGCCAGATCCCTCTTTTCCTTCCTTCTTTCTTTATGCACACACATGCCTGCAGGGCAACAAAAGCAACATTGAGTAGCGCGTTAACTTCTGTGCCAAACTGCCCACCACATATTACTCAATGCCTGGCTGGGGCACACAAGACCGACTCATTTATGGGACGCTATATTTTTTTTAATCATCTGAGCTAACTTTTATTTAAAATGTGAACATAGGGCACGTTTAACAAGGCGCTGAAGCTGAATAATAGCCAAAGCAAGTGCAACATATGTGTCTCATGTATAAGGTGGAAAGGTCAATGAGTCCAATTTGCAGTGCACATGGTAATACCTCTGCAGTATTACAGCTGTTTGGTGTGTATGTGAAAGTGACAATGTAAATTGGAACCACACATACATACACAGCACACACACACACACACACACACACACACACACACACACACACACACACACACACACACACACACACACATAAATTGAAAATGTTTTAAAAAAACACAATATACATATCTTTTCACTATTTTAATTATTTACTAATCAATGTCTCACTGTCTATATTTTTTGGGAGATATAATGCCTACTTTGAGTTTTTTCCTCACCCCTAATTAGAAATTTTAGATTAAGATTTAGATTTATTTTATTTTTATTTTCCAAGTCTCTCTCTTTGAAGTGAATAATCATATTTAAATGCTGTAGGTTTATACATATGATCTGCTGTTGTAGTCATTAACAATGTCTTCCCGAGACTCATTCACAACAAGATCACACTAAACATACCTGAACAACTCCAACTTCCTTTTGCAGTTAGTTCTTCTTAAGGTTTCTTTCTCATGTGGTCTCAGGGAGTTTTCCTTTGACTCTGTTGTATGGTTTAGAGACAGTGGCATTGAGTAAAAGACAGGAGGTGGAGCTGGAGGTAGCAGAGCTGAAGATGCTAAGATTTCTATTGGGAGGGATGAGGATGGACAGAATTAAAAATGAGTTTATTATGTAGGACGTTTTGGAAACAAGGTAAGGCAGGCGTGATTGAGATGGTTTGGACATGTGCAGAGGGAGAGGGACATGGCGTATATCAGTAGAAGTATTCTGAGGATGGAGTAGTAAAGAAGTAAAGAAAGTTTAAGGAGGAAGTTTCTGAATGTGGTGAGGGAAGACATGCAGGTGGTTAATTTGAAAGGGGCAGATGTAGAGGACAGAGGGGTATGGAGACGGATAATCCGCTGTGGCCACCCCTAATGGGAGCAGCCAAAAGAAGAAGAAGAAAAAGACTGTTGCCTAATTAGGGAACTAAATCAACATCTGCAAAAACTGCTTTATTACAAAACCTGTTGAATTAAATAGAGTTGAATTGATTTCTGTAAAGCTACTTTGTGACGGTTGTGTTTGTTATGAAGAGTCGATAAATGGAAGTCGAAGGCTGAACTTGTGTTATGATATTCTCCAAGTGAAAAGTCTGCTACAAGGGAAGAGCTTTTCAACACTGTGGATACTATAAAGTGAGAATAAAACATGACACAATGGAAAAACAGACAAAAACAACACCGGAACAACAAGAATTCAAATTAGATTTACAAGGCACATTTAAAAGCTTATTAATACATGCCTCTTCACAACCCCCTGAGGGAATCTTCTGCACATAGATTACAGCTCAATAACTAAAAAGAATCTGTATTTGTAGTATTTTCTTTCCTTCTGATATGATGAAAAATCGATTCACAGATTTGCAGCAATGCATAATTCATATATTCGAGATCTGCTTAAAGTGTGTACCGTAAACACCAACTAAGTGTGACCTCAAAAAGGAAAATGTTCATGTTTTTGATACAAAAAGTGATATACGGTACTTGTGCCCTTTTAGCTGTTTCTAATAAAAATCCTGTCACTTTTCTCTTTTTTGCAGAAGAAGACTGCCCTCGTTCCTTCGCTCCCTCCCTCCACTCATCTTCGACTCTCCATTTTTTTTATTTCATTCAGGGATTGGGGCCTCTACTAGAGACCTGGCCTCACTCTTCAGCCAAGAGACAAGAGCCATGGCCAGGCTGCAAATGTATACACACAGACATGCAAGCATCATTTCTCACTTTTTATGCACACTTCCGTTTTCAGCTCACACTATCATTGTAGCCTTTCTCCTGCTGGCGATTTTTCCTTGAGAGACTATAAAAAATATGCAAATGCCATTGTTAAAGAAGAAAGCTATAGCATTTGTTTTTCCATGCTTGTAGAGAGGTGCACAGAAAGGGGAAAGGAAAGCATTTCACATTTATCTCTTTATGAAGACGGACAGAAAAAGAGGGACTATGTGTACTAGATGACCAGGTAGGATATTAAAATTAGCTCCCAAAAGCAGCCGTCGCCCGTTATTATACTGGGCCCCTGTGTCAAGAGCGCCGCTCTGGGGCTCTCTCTCTCTTTAATCATGGACATCAGGCCTTAAACACATGCCATCGAGCTCTTAAAGAGTGCAGAAAGTGTGGAGGCACATTTGCAAAAGCCCTCATGGTGCCATCTACACTTTTTTTTTTTTTTTTTTTAAGTGATTACGGAGACGGCTCAGATCAAAGGCTCTGACAACTCGGAGTGCACGCCAAGAATGAGCTGCACTAATCGCGCCGAAGACTCGGGCAACAATGCAACACACGCATAAAAAGATTATCGGGAGACAGAGAAACGTCTGGGGTAGTAAATACGGGATTAGATTTATTTATCATTATTATAATTTTTTTATTCCAACGCCACTGATAATACGAAGGAGATCAGCAAAACATTGATCAATAAATATTAATTATTAGAGGTTGGGGGTTATGGAAAAACATTTTCGCATTTAGCAGGAGATCAGAGCTCAGTAGTCAAAATGGGGTTGAATAAAATTCCTCTCATAAGACAGTAACGTCTCTATATAGTGCTTTCACATCACATACTTCCCTCTGATTCCATTAGATTAAGCACAGAGTGTTCATTTCCTGTAGCTATGCACAATACCTGGAAAAGAAGCATGTGTTTTTCATCTTTTTATTTTATTTATTTATGCCATTTCATTTTCATTCCTTTTGACTATAAGTGAATTACTCGGAGTAAAACATGCTCGGTAGCTGCAATAACACCACTAGGCCGTGCACGACTGTTACGTTTATTGTTTCGAAAGCATTAATATCAAAATATAGATACAATTTGAGATAGTATACAGAACAGATCTATACAAAAATAATGATAAATGTACGTTTATTAGTGCGGTACAACGACAAGTAATATAATACAGCCTTCATTTTCTTTAACTACAACCCCCTTACCATATACACTACAGGTAAGACCTTCAAGGACGTAATCCCACCTGACCTCTCTGTCACGTCCTGTGCAATGCTTTCCAACATTTCTTTCTTTTTTTGTGTGTTATAGTTCCCTTTGTGGACTTTGTAATCTGTGTACACAGTGCTGGTGCGTGAACAATAAAGGTTCTGTGAGCTCAAGCCATCTCCTCTCTCCGCCTGCTGTTTACTGTGTCACTCGGAGCCACTCTCTCGCTCCATCCTGCGAGCTCTGGAAGCTTGCCAGAGCCCTCGGATTCAGAGTGGTCTCGCTCTCTGAACAGAGGCCAAGACAACGAGCTTTTCACCACAGCGGACGAACTTCTAGTGTCGCCAGCCGCGGAGAATGAATCTGCTTTTATCTGCCAGCCCAGTGCAGTACAATGAGTCTTCCTGTGTACGTAAGCATGAGACAGCATAGAGGGAGATAGAAACAGAGGACGAAAGGGAGAGGATGAGTGAGAGAGGAGGTGGTGGTGTGAGTTGGAGTTAAAAAACAAAAAACCTTTAAAAATTCTTGTTGAGTCTAAAGATTTAGCTGCAAAACACACACACACACACACACACACACACACACACACACACACACACACACACACACACACACACACACACACACACACTCACACACACAAAGAGCGTTTGAGAAGAAAGAAGGAGGCAGGTGAGTTATTAAATGTACAATAATTTATGTACAGTTACATTATAGTTCCTCAAGGTACAAAATTTTTTTTTTAAGACCTTTAAAAGTAAAATACTTTTTTAAGAACAGATGATGTTTAGAACTGAACACACAATTTTCTTTGAAAACAGTGTAATGACTGCAGGTATCTACATTTTGAAAGGTAGGAAATGTTCATTTTGAAACAATATATAGATTTAGCAGTTTTGAAATAAAGTACACAATTTTTGTCCCCCGCTTTAATTATGACTCCAGTAAAAGTACTCCTTATAATTTTTTTTCTTGAGTAGAAGTACAAAAGTACTTACTTTAGTACGTATTTAAGTATCCAAAAGCAAAAGTATTCAAACCTGCAATCTATGGATGATTGGGCGAAGGCTTTCTAATAGCAGTATGTACAACATATTTACATAAATGAACGTAACTGTACATACATGAATTCATAATGTGCAGAAAAAAGAAAGAAAAACAAATAAAAATGTTTTCATATTATATGACATGGGAAAGTTTCCTGTAAGAAAATGATTGTTGGGGATTTATGCAGTTTGCAGTTTTGTTGCTTCCAATCAGTTTTCTGCCCCAGGAAAGTCTAGAGAAAAGGGGGACTTTGCACCTTACATGCTTTTTTTTGTCTTATTAACTAAAATAAAGGAAAACAAAAGACTGGCAAATGGATGTCTGTTTATAGCTGCAATAATGTATGCCAAATGGCATGAATGTAAATGTAATGCAAATGTAAATAATGTTCTGTTCATGATAATAGGAACTCATTTGCTTTCTGGACATTTTCACAACATTAAATTAATTCAAAAATGAATCCTGAAACAATATTTACATATTGGCAGATCTCTGTGGTGTAAAAGAAATAAAGAAAATACGGCTAAATGTGCTGATAAAAATTTGGTTGGTCATAAATATTATCACAGCGTCATTGAGCATTTCCCTATAACAGCATGTCCTGTTATGTTTATTAGTTAATGCTTTTGATATACACATTCATGGATATATCATGTGATAAATATTTAGAATTTTGATCATATATGTATAGGTGTCTTTAAAAAGTGAATAATTTCTTTATACAATATATGTTAATTACTTTGTCCATATGACACACACACACACACACACACACACACACACACACACACACACACACACACACACATAATCGATTTCCTAATCATTAGCAGTGGCCAGCGGAAAAAAGTAACTTCTGTGCAAACGCTGTCAACACCGGCGTAAACCATCTGACCGCTCTTTATTGAATGCCATCGAGTGACCAGGCCCGCTCATTGACCCCTACAGTCTCTAAGGCCTGGCTTTATCGGCTTACACATGGTCCACCGGATCATCTGCCACTAAGGGGATTCCTTTTCTGCTAACTGGTCATGGATACTTTCAATAATCATTACCATGCCTTTACAGCTAAATATTCTAAGACAGAAAATAAACCAATGATTTTTATTCTCATTTCAAAAGTTTTTTTTTTATGCTAAACGTTTAAATTTATACTGTTAAACACAGATTAACTTAAGAAATTGCATGAAATACTGTGTATGAGGTCATACATTTAATAAGATAATAAAGATAACAAATGTAAATGGTTGGATTTATAAATAAATGAAGTTGCACAAAAAGGTACAATGCTAATCCTAAATGCTATCTACCATTTACCATTTACCATCTAGAATCAACCTGATCAGCAACAACCAGCTAAAAGTAGCCTGCAGTGTACAAAACCTTTCTAATAATATTAAACTAAAGGTTCAGCTAGAAAATATTAAATATAATAACCAGAAAAAATAGGATGATAGCTGAAAGTGAAAAATAGAGTGACTAGCTAAAATTAGCCATATTATCTAGAACCAGGCTGGTCCTACTGAAAATGGACATGATTAACAATTACAATCAGCATGACAAGACAAAAATAGCCTGACCATCTAGAACATAGTTATAGTTAAAAATATTTTTTTATGTTTTACAATACAACAGAAATATACAGCTATATAAATAGTAATGTATTGTGCAATGTATCTGAAGAAAATAAATAAATACATTAATAATGAAATAAAATATATTTCATCATTCAATACAATCATACAATAAGCCAATAAAATATTATTAGCAACACATTGCAGCAAATCATGCAGATAATGCTAAGGAGCTTATGCAACATACAAATGGGGGAGGTGTATGGGGGTGTTGTATCCTGGTGACTTTTAACATGGTTATTGTGTATTTCAAAAAGTGATGATATGCTAGTATTTTTTTTACACTAAACAGTCTAAACAGTTTAACTCTCTAGAGTTTTCTATACAGTTTGATGCATTTTATTGTGTTGTCAGAAAAGGAGAATTTTGAGAGTGGACAGACAATTGCAAGGCTGCCTCAAGTGGACAGGAGAGCTTGGGTCAAATAACTGCACTTAACAACTGTTTTGAGCAGAAAAGCATCTCAGAATCTGACAAAACATGTTGAAGAGCGACGCTCCAAGGCTACAGCATCACCAAAATGGAAGATTAGAAATCACCCAATTGGTATATTTAATTTAAATGGTAACAAAATAATGATTACATACAGTATCCTTCTTTCATCATCAGAGCCTAATCATGCAGGTGTCCTTATCAATCACAGTGAATAGTAAAAGTAATGCATTGATGCATTGAAGAGTAAAACAGAGGGTCTGATATCAAAAGTGATACAAAGAAATCGTATTCAACCCAGCTTTAAAATTTCCATAACGAACATGAGCAAGGACTCTGACTTTTCAGCCGTTGTGTTATTTTTTTGGAGGCATTATTACATGAAGAGGTGGTAGAGATCATTTGCTAGCCAAGCGTGCTAAATTAGTTTACGCTGATCTAGACGAATCGAGTCTACTAGTGGTACTGTTCTCCATTTCAAGCAATTAGAAAGTCCAGAATTAGACTTTCTAGATTGCTGTTTTGTGTGTGTGTGAGAAAGAGAAATATAAAGAGAAAAAGAAAATGTGTGTGTGTGTGTGTGTAGTATGTGTATAAGTGAGAGGGATAAAGAGACTGCGGCTCTGCTCCAGGAGTGAATGAAGCGTTTCGCTGGTCGAGTGTTTTTTCCTCTCTTTTTCTCTCTCTCACTCTCTCTCCAGAAAGGAAGCACCCTTCATTGGATTGTGTGGAAATGAATTCGACAGAGCGGTGAGTGTGTTGACCCTGCACTGCCCTCACTCTTCTCATCATGGTGTGAGACTTACGCTAGAAACTTCCTGCCTGATTTCACCTGTTCAGTTCATTAGACATTTAACAACGCTCCTAACAATTCAAACACTTTACATAGAGTTCCTGTAAGGAATCAAAAGTAACAAAGTTTTTTCGCTGCCATAGAAAAATGATCCACAATGGGGTGAAATGATTCTGCTTACATTATCACTCAAAAAAGATTTTATTTTTCTATTACCGATCATGTTTTTTCTTTTTACACCACACTGTCAATGATTGCCATACTTTATTCATTGAAAAACAGACCCTGCTATCACCAAATTTCTCTCTTGAAGTTATTATTATTATAATTGTTATAAAAATCATAAAAAATGCACCTAAACGCAAACATTTTAATTTCAACACTTCCCTGTCCTTGAAAACGTACCTCCTTCAAAGCCCTGACACTGGAGACACCTTCCAAAGAAAAACGGCTAACTAAACATCTCTTCACAGACAATTTCACTATATCAACAATTACACACTTGCATGGCATCCGCTATGCAGGTCCCAGTGTAACTTGTTACTACAAAAACAGAAATGTATTAGAATAAGTGCATTTAACCTTGTAGCCTGAATTCTAGTCTAAATTGTTGCTATAAGAAATCAGTCAGGGTCACATACCCAATCAGATTCGAGATTTCTGTGTGGTATAAACAGTGATTAAAGATGGGTCCAACCTCAAGTGCGACAGACTGAAAGCTGGATCTTTTCCTCAGCATTTCTTTTAAGTCCTCAGGAGAAACGAATATAGAGGGGGGAAAAAAGACTTTCAATGAGTACCATATGTCTACAGTATGCCATGTATGTGGAATAGAAGAGGGTGTTATATTCTCTGGATACTTGCAATTGAAACACTAGTAGAAACTCTGGATAAAGTTGTAGGCTGTGTAGAAGCATGGGCAGAGGCAGATTGCAGGAAGAGGAAGTGTCTTTGAAGGCAGCAAGTTGCGGGTTTTCTCTCCCCGGCCGGCCGCCTGTTCCACCCCGAGTGCCCTCCCCCCCTGGCACAGGTGCTGTTGCTCGCTTCAATTTGGCTCAAAGGCGCACTTGAAACGGCACGCCTGTCACGGCCAATCTGGAGCTGCAAGACGGAGCAGAGGGGAAGGGGGCCATCGCAGTGGACAGAGAGAAGCAGGGAGGGGAGGTGAAGAAGAGACAGAGCCCAGCACACCTCCCTTCCTCCACTCTTTGCCATCTCACCCCTAAAGCACCAGAACCACCACCCCCATCTTTCTCCTGCTGCTCCTTTCCTCTCCCTAGCACATGTTCACCGTAGGCGCACTCACCCAGAACAGCACAAAGAGAGGTCAGGACAGTCAACAAGTTATTTACTGCCGAGGAACGCCGCGTCTCCAATCTGCTTCTGGGGGAGAAGGAGAGAGAGGAGGGGCAAAAGGCATTATGTAATGAAGGAAGATGGTTTGATAACGCCAAAGATCTGGCCTGTGTTCAGTTTCAGATCAAATATTGAAGATCTCACACGCCTTTTAACACCTGTCGAAAGATTTTGCCACTTCCGCTCACAAATGCAATTTTTATTTTGTTAGCTGCACAGATCTTTTCCAGCTCTCAGCAATTTGCCCTGAGGGTAATCAAGGTAACACAAAATAAGTCAATATCAGTGATAAATAAAAAGAGAAGATTCTACTATGGGTGATCCCCAAACATGTGACTCCCCTGTTTTTATTAATACTGTTTGTATTTCTGGCCTCTGGAAACAATTCCTAGTGGTCAACTCCTCAACCCAGTGTTCAGCAAGTGACATCAAATCAACATGGCTGCTCACAGCATGGACAGAAAAATCTTAGCATGCTAGCCTTTAAATTATGAACCATTTATGCTGTACTGTATATAAAATAATTTGCTTTTGATCAATTTAATATACTCAAATACAGGATTTACATTAGTTAGCTCAGGTACTGTAGATAGTCTGATATATAGTCACAATTTCATTTTATTCCAAAGGTGTTCTTTGGGGTTGGGGGGTGAGGTCTGGGTTCTACACAGTTAAAATTTGAGTTGTGCCACATCAGTAAAAACATGTCCTTATGGATCTCGCTTTGTGGACAATGGCATTGTCAAACTAGATCGAATTTGGATTTGAGTCCCTTTTGAGTCCACTAAGGGAAAATATTATAAATCTAATGTTGCAGGATACAAAGACATTCTAAACAAGTGTGCTTCTTTGTAACACATTTGTGTGTGACGGTCATGTTTTCACAAACTTTTGGCCATGTCATGTAAATCACTCATCTCAGTTAGCAGGTAAATTTGTTCCTAATATTAGAATAAAAGATGTTTCTCCCACTTTGTCAATGTCCTGCCAAATGCAAGTGAAAATAATTATTTGTAAAGTGCAACCAGAAAACACAAACCCAATAAACATATGACCAAATAATTTAAAACATGAATAAGTTAAACGTAACCAGGGGTGTGAGTGATAAAAACAATGTGGGAAGACAAACAAGAGACAAATAGTTACATGAACGGTCAGGTATATCAAGGCTTATTGATAAAAAGGTGAATCAGGTACAGAAATTCATGTGACATAAAATGCAAAGGTGAAGTGGCTTGTGGGAATGTCTGAGTTTCTTGCCATAATCATGAAGGTCAAGGTAAAAAATATTGGCAAATGTGCATTTTTAGGCAGGTTGAATGCAGCATCAGACATTTTTCACCTCTCCTCAAAAAAGGTGAAGGTGTTTTATACTTGGCACATATACATTACATCACATTGAATTTCTTACTGCACATATCACAGCGATCTTAGGATCTGGGGTCAAAATGAAGGATCAGCCATAATATAGTCCCTGGAGCACTGAGGGTTAAGGGGCCCAAGAGTAGCAACTTGGCAAGACCTAAAGAGCAACTGTGCTGTATAAGGGGGATACTTTATCTAAAACTTGAAGTCTAATGCGTTCTGTCGCTATTACATCTGCATTTGAATTCTAATTAATATGACATTTAACATACTATGGACTATTTTGTTTGTCACATCAGTCCTGGCATCCAGCTGCAACCCCCATGGGACACTGTGGCCTACAAACATGGCTGACACGGACTCCATCTCCACACTCACGCTTACCTGATTACCGATCAAGCACACCTGGACTCAATTACACACACTAAAAATAACACCC
Organism: Silurus aristotelis; assembly: GCF_946808225.1. Taxonomy (NCBI): domain Eukaryota; kingdom Metazoa; phylum Chordata; class Actinopteri; order Siluriformes; family Siluridae; genus Silurus; species Silurus aristotelis. The sequence continues at coordinate 31,858,342 of NC_139575.1, forward strand.
TGAAAGATTGTAGTCGGCGTGCCCTAATTTCCCGGCACTCCAAGCCTTGTTGCTCGTGATTGCTTATTGGTTTTGATCATTCTTTGCCCTCTGTTTTCTGAATTGTGTTCTTTTCATTGTTGACCAATAAAACCATGCCACTAAAACCATCTATGCCACGAGGCATGTCAGTGTTAGCAGGAGCTAACAATAATACCTGACCGTTGACCTTTATGGAACTTGATGGGTAAATCTTGGACTTCTGATCGGAAGGTTGTTGAAAATCACAGCAGCATCAAAATGTCATGTTAGATTAAATTAGATCATTTTAAACCTGAATAAGGGTCTCTGCAGAATGTAAAATGATTGAGATTGCTAAAAAGTTTTTGCTACCAAACTTAATGTGTGCCATTAGAGCAGTAAACAACTGCTAACTCGTTCACACGGGAATAAAGATAATACCATACAGCAAGTAAGCAGATTTATGAAACACATCCCTTGAAGAAGAATTCTTTTTGAATAGTGTAGTAAACAGAACAAAAGGTTTAACAGGGCTCATGTATTAACATTAGAATGAATGGACATGCAAAATTATTTTCTGTTTGCTCTGCTCTATGGAGCACTTACAGCATACAGCTTGTTTTCTGGCAGCTCGAACTGCCTTTATGTGAAGGAAATGTGGCTGCAATGAGGGACAACAAAGCAGATTGTCAAATTACAGGGAGCATCGTGATCCAGGAAATGTTTTCTCATCAGACAGCCAGCTCTTTAACTGGTGTTGTCTTAGCCCCGGGCTACAGCCCACTGTATGCTTGGGAGCTCTTTCAGGGAAGACATGGGAAGAAGAATGCTGAATGCAAATGGGGCTAAGCATCTTGCAGATGTCGCACATTAGCTCTTTACACTTACAAACTTGTAGCCTGAGTGATTCACATCCTTCATTGTGTGGTGTGCTTGGTGGCTTTTATAAAGATTATGGTGACTGGATATGTGTAATAAGCTAGAAAACTATTTTTTTCACCAGCAGAGAGTTCAGAAAAAATCTACATTATCATCTTTTCTGGAGTAATTTTTGTGTCTTCATAGAACATCAGTATGGAATTGGTATCGATTATGGCAAGTTGAAATAAAGCAATGTCACCAAGGACCATTACTATAAATGTTTAAGCACACGCAAGCAGTAGCTGAAAATTAACCATTAATTCAGCTTTAATGATCTATTCTATTTGAACTGTAGAAAATGCAGGTACTGTTTCTTATTTCTTTTACATAAGTATGTAGTCTCTATACACTTCTACGGTTTCACTAAGCCTGTTTTTTTCTCTCTATTGCACCCTCCATCCTAGTCTGTCTCTTTCCTCTTATTATTCAGGTAGACAAAAAATGCAGTTAATTAAAATGTTAGAAAAGTGGAAAAAAACCCTGTGGTCTTAGTATGTTTTGATAGTAAGTTTAGCTTCTATTCCACACTAGTCTAGCTGCTGTTAGATATATATTATATATATTTGTTTGGCCAATTTGCTTCTCAATCTGACTGGGGTCTACAATCTAGAAACAACCTGTTTAGCAAAAACCAGCTAGAAGTAGCCTGTCAGTCTATGAAGCCTTACTAATAGCATTAAACCAAAACAATCCACCAAAAACCATCAATAAAATATAAAATAAAATGATCAGCTAGCAAAAACAAATTGACTGACTAGCTAAAATTAGCCATAAAACTAGATAAAACTTACCCAACCAGCCAAAACCATTAAATCAAATCAGTTTAGCCAGCTAAAACTAGCCTGACTGGGCAGATAAAACCAGCCTGAACAGCTAAATCCATTAAATCAAACAAGTTTGGCCAGCTAAAGCAGCCTGACCAGCTTAGACTATAAAATCAAATATAGACAGGTAAAAAGCAGCATGACTAATGAGAACCAACAATTCAAACAAGACAGGTCAGCTTAAACCAGCCTGACCAGTCAATACTATCAAATCAAACCAGTAGCTAAAACCAGGCAACTTGCTATATAAAAGCAAACCAAACAAATCTGGCTAATTAAAAGCAGCTTGACCAGATAAAAACAGCGGGTTGAAAGTCCCTCTAAATCCATCAAACCTGACCAATTTGACAAACATATTTTTCTCTGGTTTTTATTTTCAGCATTGGAGCTACTGACTTGTGCTGTTACTATAAAAGCTAACAAGACACAATTTCACGGATGTTACAAGAGGTGTAGCTAGGGGATTCTGAGTTTGTAGAAATATACAAATATTTCTTTTTATATACATAACGAGTAAAATTGTTTTGCACATTAATTATGTTTCAAAGATGCTTCAAAAAGATCAAACAGTTCATCTTTACAATTTCTCCATATTTAATCACCCCAGACCCTCAAATATCTCTTTTAACCGAATATATGTAAAACTAACCAATCAGTAACATGCATTTAAGTGCCGTTGCATAAAAACAATTATCCAGCTTTACCCTGAACACTGGGAAATGCAGAAGAAGAAAATAAAGAGTTGGTGTGGATTTATACAATATTTGATTCCTACTACCAGCTTATTATTATTATTATTATTATTATTATTATTATTATTATTATTATTATTATTATTTTATTATAATTCTCCCCCCCCCCCACAATTTTCAGGTGAACCATCATATGTCGAACATTGATAAATTAAATTATTTCTGGGTTATTAAATTTGGCAAGATTGATTGATAGCAGATCATTCCTTACATAAATCCACCACTCCCCATCCACGCAAGAAAAATGCACACAAAAAATGCATACCATGCCATGTTACAGGAATCAATTTAATTGTACAGATCCAGCTGTGATTTCCATATTAGCCTCTGAAATTAATTACGATTGTAAATGTACGATTCTAAAATGAGAGGATATGGATATTGCAAAAATAAATAAATAAATAAAAACTAAACAAAAAACTCTTGACCTTGACATTGTTATGTTTGGAGTTAAAATATGAAACGTTCCTGATACTCACAGCGACATTGCTTGTGGCATGTTGAAAAGCCACTCTCAACATCTGCATAGTCATCAGCAAACAGCCTGGCACTGCTCAGCCTAGCATGACCATGGAAAATCAACTCGTCATGCATCCACGACCAGTGCCAACCCAAAACCTGTGCCAGGGCTTTGGACTGGGCTGCAGTGGCATGGCACAGGCCGTCCTCGAGGTGGCATTCTTTTGCATGTATTGCGGAGAATGCCAGGCACCAGTGGCAGCCTAGCAGCTTCAGTGGTTAGTCAGGCGGGTGGAGGAACCTTGCCTTTCATCCTCAGGCTTCAAACTGAGACAAAATTGAGTTTTTAGCCAGTTTCTACTACTCCCGTGAACACAGCCCGCGCACCATGGCTTTTTGCCTGAAGCAGCAGCGGGGAGTCCTTTCAAAGGCTCCCACACACACAAACATACTCACAGACCCACACACACACAAACGCACGGGAGCCTGCACAGAGGACACTCACAGAATTATTTTCATGTGCATTGGAGGAAAGAGGGAGAGTTTTGCTTTCGAAGCTCTCCAAGGCATATGCGTGTGCATGTACGTGAGAATTGGAAACCAAAGCTGTCATTGGCTAGTTTTGTATCTCTTTATATCTCTTTGTAACTTTGTGTGAGTTTAGCTTTTTAATCTATATCTTATTTTTCATCTGATTACGCTATACATGTACGAGATATCTATAAGAGATATAAAAGGGCTAAAGTGACATGAGGATCGGTGCGCTACGGAGTTGTGCAATTACATGTGCTCGATGTGGTATATATTTCATGTTGGAGATTTTCCCCTCCATTCACTCTCTATTTCTTTCTTCCTCTCTCACTCTCTTCATCCCAGGGGAGGCAATGCAGTCCTACCAGTTAGTTTGTTTTAATTATTCTTCTGTATGCAAATGTGGTTTTATTTAATTGCAGTAAAGCGAATTCCAGGCCCAGGCGACAAAGGTGGGGGGTGGTGGGGGGTGGGGGGGTTTGCAAACTCATTATTGATGCCTTAGCCTTCTTTATACAAGCCTTTGCCATTACTTGCAGTAATCAATCTTTCCCATCCTCTCACTTCAGAAACAAAGCAAAAAAGCAGTCCTGCCGCCTTACTACATCAATCAAAGAGAGACTCTGGAAGTTTAAAAAAAAAAAAAAAAAGCATCTTCGTGCTAAACTATGTTTTCATTACCTCGAAATACAGAGAGATGATTGTCAGGACATGGCCGGTTTAGATCTGCTGTACTGGTTACGTTACCACAGGCCTTTCGGTGAACCATTCTCTTGTATGTGAATGGACAAAGATAATGCTTTACAGCCGGATTCTACAAAATGTCTTCTTGAAGATTCAAGTGATTATGTGCATGTGTGTGTGTATTTGTGTGTGTGTGTGTCTGTGTCCTGGTGATTGAAGCTCTTGATGGATCCTTTCAAGTGCACAGTATGACTTGCTCCAAGCGGAGATAAGCCATGCACGTAGTGAATAAAGGAAGGCACATTATCAAACTCTGCCATCGCAGAAGAGAGACTAATTACCTACAGTCATGCCGAGTATGTGTGTGCATCTGTATGTGTGTGAGTGATAGCCATGCTTAGGATCTGCTAGCAAGGAGAAAAAGGCACACCAATGAAAGCAGAAATCGTCCGATTCTGACAGTTTGATTGCTTATCGATTTATGGTCAATCAGACTAACTTGGGTGGGGGGGACTAAAAGGAGTCTCAAGACACATGAATGTTTCTCCCATCATAATCCATGCACTCACATGCACATTTCTGCTCTTGAATAGTTTACAGGGTTTGGCATTCGATGTCAAGACTTACTGCAATATGCCATATCTTTATCCATGAGCTTGTTTACATCAAATATTTGTTGATGGATAGTTCTGCATGACATGCCTACGAGAACTTAAAAAGAACAGGCATCGTTTTTAAACAAATGAAAGGGAATGAAAGTGTCCAAATAACCATGGTGACCTCTATAAATGTCTATCCCCTACCTTGTTTTTTCTTCTTCTTTTTTAATGGAAACTCATGTGCATGTTACAATGAGTAAGTGACAGTGAAGAATTCCACACCACAGCACATCATACCCCTCTGTAGCTGCCCAGCTTTTATCCAGACCTTAATAGTCAGACAATTTATATATAAAAGTAATGGTCAGCTAATATAAAATTAGTTAAAGCAGTGAAGCTTTGGACCTAGCCTTTACCTGTGCATGTATTATTGTGGTATCAATTAAAGATACCAAAATTGGCTGATAAAAGCTAGATAGTGTAGCTGTGTTAAGTAAAGTTCTAATTCACCTGAAGGAATTGATCTGAAACCTCAAGGATATAAACATCTCTGTCAAGTTAATTTTTATTGCCTGTACAAAAACTGTAAAATAAAAGTTTGTTTGCTTTAGTATGGCTAACTAGCTAGGCAGCCTTTATGTTTTGTTGATGTTTATATGCAGACAAAAAGCCACATTTGAACAACTTTTGAACAATCCTACATTTGTTTGGATATCAATTGGTACAAGGCATAGAAACTACCTACATGGCCAGTTAAACATAACTAGCTAGTTAAGGTTAATTAGCCAGCCAATTATATTGTCTTGTAGTTGTTCATATCCAAACAAGATGCCACATTATTATAACTTGTTGCAAAACCGACATATTTTCTTTAAGGTAATAACCGGTACAAAGCAATAATGATAGTTAAATGGTCAGCTAAAAATAACAAGCTAGTTAAGGTAAATTAGATAGCCAGCTAGCTTTAATGTCTTGTTGTTTATATATATATATATATATATATATATATATATATATATATATATATATATATATATATATATATATATATATATATATATATATACCCAAGATGCCACATTATTATGACTGGTGAGAAATCAGCTAAAAAAAATTCGGATATCAACTGGGCATCAACAAAGCATCAACACTTGCTAGATGGTTAGGTAAATTAACTAGTCATTAAATGTTAACTAGCTAGTTTAAATGTATTGTGGCTGAGGTAAAAAAAAAAAGCCACATTATTATAACTTGTCGGAAATCTGCCATATTCCTTCTCATATATTAAGTGGTACAATGCATAAAAAAGCTAGATAATTTAGACAAGGGTCACCAGCTAGTTTGGTATGATACTGTTCTTATCCACACAATATGACATATTTTCAACATCTTACATTACATGTTACAGGCATGTGATGGGCTTGGAAGTTTAATATATGTCCTGAGATAACACAGACTAGAAAGAACCTGCCAAAGCCTCAGTAGCTAGAGAGGCAGAAAGTAGAGTCTCCTTTCTATTTCCCTACTCTCTTACTAAACCAGAGTAGGAAAAACCCTCAAAGTCATTCCTTTAATCCATCTTGACAAGACAGAGGCTAAGTTAACACCCCCTTCCATCTTTCATACCCTCCTCTCCTTTTCATCCATAGGAAGCCTTCAGTGTTGAAGTCCTACCACAGCCTCTCAGTGGTGTGTGGTGTGTTCTATGACACAGCTGATCCACACACACACACACACACACACACACACACACACACACACACACACACACACACACACACACACACACACACACATTATGTTCAGACATAATTCCCTCTTTTCTATGTAGTAGGAGCCACTTTAATTCTCTCTACACCATACCCTGCACTGGGAAAATTACACCTTCACTGCACAGACAGTGTATAGTTACACATGGATATACACAGAATTTTCTTAAGTATCGGTATGCACGCATAGATTTTCTACTCCCTGCAGTGATGTAACAGAATAATTACCAGGTTTGCAACATCACAAACATAATGACATTTGAAAGGCAATAAGCACACCATATGGCAAATTGTAATAAAATATTTTTCATTCCATGACAATAGAAACATCTGATAATCTGCTGTGTTATTAGCACGGTGTTTATTTATCATATGTAGGCAAAGTATTTATGATGTCAGCTATAGTGTCTCACTTAAAGACACAATAGCAATATCATCACTGTTTCATTCTGGCACATTGACACCTTTCCAGCAAATCAAAAGCTTTGGAATCCAACTATTGCATTAGGAGATGATGGATTTGCAATACCTGTATGAGTAAGATAAAGACAGATCTGTTGCCGAGAGTTGGCAACTTTTGAAAGTTCCAAGCTTAAAAGCTTTTGAGAGAACCACGAAATCCTGGCAAGTGAGTTTAGGAGGGATGATTTGTCACCAAGAAGCACTGTCTGATTGGACACAGTACTCAGAGCTGGGGAGCCTGGCAGACACCTGAATCCTCCAGCATGTCCAGCCCAGGCCTGGCATTCAGGTCATTACCACTTTGGGTGTTTTATGCCAGGTCAAAGGATTCTGCATAATCCCCCAGCTCAATGTGAATCTATTTCCTAGTCCTGACACTGGGGGGATGCCCTGTAACAATCCGACTAAACCTCCACTGTGACTGGTAGTGAAACCAGCTTTGGAGTGCCCTGCTGTCCCATGCCATGCAGCTGGTGCCAGGGACAGGGGGATAATCTGCTCTAATACTAGGCTACCAGACCACCATGAACAACACCAAATACGTGATCTTGCCAAAGCCAAAGCAAAGCAAACAGAGAGAAAATAGACTTATATTGTGGCTACAGTTCTTACACCCAGTCATGCCACATAGCACATTTCTTAAGCTCTAAAAGCAATACAGGTTTGTTCTGTCCACACTCTAATACTTGTTTCTCAAAATTAGCTGATGAGTTGCATCATGGAACTGGAGAATGCCACAGGATTTTTTTGGTTGTTATTTAAATATATATTTATAGGAACAAAACATGTATCCATATCCATATCCAGCTAACCATATTATACATGTACAGGGCAAGAGACACTTATACTTTTACACAGTTATCCTCAAATGTGTATTCGCATATACAATTTATCATCAGTTTCTCGTTGTTAAAATGTTTAATACTGTATATCCTGTACATACATGATATATGAACAAAAGTTTGTGGACACCTGGCCGTAAGATTTGTACAGTATCTGCTTTTTAACTATCCCATTTCACATTTCCCCATTTGCTGTTATAATAACAGAGTCTCTTTTGAGAAGACGTTTTATTTGATTTTAGAAATTGGAGAATTTCATGCTATTGCATATGATGAAATCGTGTGCCTTCAATTCTGTGGCAACTGTTTTGGGGAAGAGCCACATATGACTGGAAATTATTTTTTTTTATAAATCACGTGTTCAATACTTTTGACCATACAGTGTACACCATCAGAGCTATTCAGTTAAAATTTGGAAATGTCCAGCTCCATAAAATTCCTCACTTACAAAGTTATCTTGAATACTTCATGTAAAAACTGATGTCATGTTGTCTTAAATACATTGAATCTTTGATTAAAGGTGCTAAAAACTATGTTGCACAAATACATTTTAGAGGTTCATCCATTAGTGGTAGATTTGTGGCTATAAATGAAGCAAACCAATTTGAAATGGGTGTGTTTACTTTTTTTGACCAGTCTTTTTTAAACATTTTGTTTTCATCAACTGTATTTTCAACAACTAATTAGCTACTCTGTATGCAATTTACAAAATGCATGTGATTGGTTGCAAGCCTGAAGAAAGGCTCTTAAGCCATTATGGTTAATGTAAAAAAAAAAAAAAAAAAAAAGAAATAGGAATTTTACATCCTGAGTGGTTTTTAGTTAAATTGTTAGTACATCAATGACAATCTCTGAATTATATATAGACAATTAATGTCTATCTTATTTTTGTCATCTATATGCCTACTCTTCAATAGATTTATATTCAATTCATGAGGACAATTCATACCTTTTATAACATGTTTCAAGAAAGATAGTCCAAATGGTGTCTTCATCAAAATAAAATGTTAAGATTTTGGAGCTATGAAAAGAAAAAAGACTCCAGGTTTAAAGCCTTGTTTTTGTTTGCCATATTATCTCGCTGATGGTTTTAGACCTGAGGGAGTGACACAGCTTGCTTTAGTGCTGTGATGAGGTCAAGCTTGGCATATGCCAGCCTTTCAGCCTGTCCTGTCCAGACCTGAGCTAGCTGAGAGGAATATACCAGCTGGCTGGGGAAGTGGGCACAGTGGACGGGCACTCCACTGGGGGTTAAACTGCCAAACAGGAGGATGGGAGGGGAAGACAGATGACAGGTTGAGTCTCAATTGTTAATGGATGTATGTGTGTGACAACGCATGGATTCTGCTGATCCTGGCGTCCAGATGGACGCGAGGAGGGGTCAGCATGTGAAAGAGCGACAGGAGAGAAAGGATTTCTCCAGAGTCCACACTGTGCTGTCAGAATGCTCAATGCTGGAAACCTGTTAACCCCCTGCTTTTTCAGCATGTTTAGCGACCTGTGACACACACACAGGTCTATACACAAGAATATGCAAATACAAGCACATCTACCTAAAAGTACATACTTCTACACCTTGCTTCCTTTGTTCCACGATATGTGTCCTGTACCATTAATGCAAATGAAAGCTAAACACACTTGATGCTTATCAGTCGATTTTGTCAAGTTAAGTCAGTGGGCTCTACTTTGAAGCAAATGTAATTTGTTGGTGTAACACTAATTTATCCCAAATTCGATTGGGAAAATGGAAAATCTTTCTTATTTTGCCCAGTTGCAATTTTCATACTTACAAATGAACAAGTCTGGACTGAATCGCACAACAGGGGTTGTGTTAATTAAAATCCACCACCGTTGGATTTTACTGTTACTACCAAACGCAATTTCGAGACAGAAATTATGCTAAATGTTACTTTCTATTTAGACTTTAAGGCCTCCAGGTACACATTTAAAAATTTTTTTTAACTTGAATGAATTTCCTCATGTTATTCTTTCAGTTGAAAGCAGCTGATATTAAAATTAGTTTTTAAACAATATTTTTTATTATTTAACTGCAAATTTCGAGATTTGTGTTTGAGAATTGCAATTAAAGATTTGTTGACACAGCACCAAAATCATTCATTCATTCATTCATTCATTCATTCATTCATTCATTCATTTATTTATCCATTCATCATGCACACACTATACATACAAAAATACACTATATATACAAAAGCATTGGGACTCCTTACTTTTCCAGCCAAATATGGTTCTTCAAACTGTTACTACAAAGTTGGAGGCGCACAATTGTATAGAATGACTTTGGATTGAATGTATTATTACATTTTCCATTCACTTGAACTTGGAGATCCATAATTTGCTCCAGCGTGAAAATGCTCCTGTGCTCCCCATCTTGAGTGGTCTGCTATAGAGCTCTGACCTCAACTCTATTAAATACCTTTGGAAATTTGAACACTGACTGGACCCCAGACCTTCTCACTCTTCATCAGTACCTGACTTTACTAACACCCTGGTGGATGAATGAGCACAAATCTCCACAAGCGCACTCCAAAATCTAGCAAAATATCTTTCCAGAAAAATAGAGGTTATTATATCAGCAAATGGGGACTAACTGTGGAATAGGATGTTCAAAAAGCACATACCAATCTTATGCTAAGGAGTCCACATGTAGTGTATTTACACTTAGGTAATAAATAACCAATTCATCTATCATTATATTTTTTTAGAGGTCATAGTAAACCCCCAAGATGTGAGGAGAAAATGTGAAACTCCACATAGGTAGTAACTGAAACGGTCTGAAACGGGAACCTGGAGCCGTGAGGTGAAACACTACCCTTTGCACAGTTGTAGCTAATAAATGTAGAACAGAATCGAATGACTGCCTCAATTCTCTTACACAGAAAAGATTGGGACCCTAAATTAGCATGTATAAATATATGAGTGATAAAGAATGCCCTAGAGTTTTAACAAAACATGCACAAAAAGACAGAAAATGCTATTCTAAAAGCTAGTTCATTCCCTTCAATGTAACATATCAAAAAAATGTATAAGTTTTCTTATTATAACTTCACCCATTTCCTAAACTACACAGTTTTTTTTGCAAGCAATGAAAATACAACCTGCTTATGCCTCATTTTTATATAGATTATGCTAATGTGTAGCACCTCTCTCTCATTGTGTTCTTAAAAGTACAAGGAAGTGCAAGGAGATTCAGCAAGCAGGAAAGACACTCGCTGTCACAGCTTGTCCTTCAAATGTCCGAGGGTAAAGCATTACAGGCTAGAAATTAGAAAATGTGTTAATTAGACAGGGGTTGATTTGGTAGATTTGTGGTTTTCTGTTCGTAGTGTGTGTCTCTGTGTAGGCATTTTCCATAGTCTGTTTTATGCCTGTTTATAGCCCTTGAGCTATCTCCATTCCCAGTGCATTCCTAGCCAAGACAGCGACAAACACACACACACACACACACACACACACACACACACACACACACACACACACACACACACACACACACACATGGTCACATTTACATTTCAAACTGCTACTCTGTCTGCCACACATTCATTATTTACCAGCCCCTGGCCAAAGTGAAGAACGGCTGATCTTCACTCTCACTCTGCTTCCCAAGGTACAGTGTGTCCTCTCTCTCTCTCTCTCTCTCTCTCTCTCTCTCTCTCTCTCTCTCTCTCTCTCTCTCTCTCTCTCTCTCTCTCTCTCTCTTCCTCTCTAGCATTTCTCTCTAGCTCTCCTTCTCTCTCCTTGCCCAACACCTGCACAAGCACCTCTCTCTCTCTCTCTTTCTCTCTCTCTCTCTCTCTCTCTCTCTCTCTCTCTCTCTCTCTCTCTCTCTCTCTCCCCTCTCTCCCAGTATCAGCTGTCTTAGAATCCAAAGTGATTACAGTCGTAATTACATGCAGTATACCAGATTCATTCTTAAATCTTGTGAAAAGATTGCGCTAATGCACTGAGAGATGGAGAGAAACAGAGATTCTGGCTGCCATCTGCCTTCTTGTCCTGGGTAAATCACTTCAAACCTGTCATATGTTTGTGCGTGCGTGTGTGTGCGTTTTATTTTTAATTTTTTTCATTTAGATATGTGGTCATGCTTCTGTATAAAATTTTAATTTTCATTCCAGTGTCTGCGACTGACTTAAATGATGATTATTATTATTAGAATTTCTGCACTTTTATGTGATTAAGACTGGTTCCATGCTCTGCTTATGTGGCACAGTGGCTCATTCACTGAGTAAAAAAAATGGATTAAACCATAGAATTAGCAAAAGGTAAAAAAGTAAAAAAAAAAAAAAAATGGAAGGCTGGTCCGGAATACTTGTTTGCATATGGATGCACTTCCTGTCAGTCATTATATGGACTTTCTATAGGCTACTTAAGATCCTGAGGGCGGAGCTTCGTGAACATAGAAAATAGGTAAAAATAATACAAATAACAGTTCAAGGTCAAACCCATCTAACCATTGAATATTTAACCTTGAATAAAGAGCCTAGTCTTACTTAAAGCACCTTAAAATATTTAGGGAGGCATTTTAAAATCAAAGCGCAGATTCAAGTGTGTACAGCTAGTACAGTTAGCTGTCTTTGTTAATCTGTCAGCAGGGCTTATTATGAAGCCTAGCATGGAAATAGATAAATTATTTTGTGCTAGGTTTAGATGACATACATATGTGCAACATTGTTGCTTGCTGGGTGAACATACGTTTAGTTTCTAATTGAAGGCTGTCACATGGTTGTTAATTCCACTAACTGATCGGTCTCTTTAGGGGCATTCATATATATTAATACACTTGATATGCAGCATACTGATAACTTTACATTAGTGACAGGCCCCCAGATGGATTGTATCCCCTAGGTCGTAATAGGTGTTGCTGCTTTTTCGTTAACACACAAACCTAAACAGAAAGCAGAGCTGTATTTCCTGATATGGCCTGATTGGGTGACTTGGCTGTTACTGTGGTAATAAAGTAGTCTGATGCGCGCGCACACACACACACACACACACACACACACACACACACACACACACACACACACACACACACACACACACACACTTTCTCTTCACTAAAACTCTTCCCAGGCTGACAGCAGTGCTTGGCAGAGACTCCTGGCTCTGTAGCAGAGCAACAGAACCTGTTTTCTGTATCTTATACTTTTTTCTATCCCCCCGTTTTTTTCTCCTCTACCTGCAGGTAAGCAGCCACCTGCTGCCATCGCTACAGCGATCCGAGAGCCAGGGACGAACGCCAAAGGACCAGAAGCCGTCCTGGACACACTTCCTGTTCTTTCCCCCCACTAAACAAGCCACATTACTGTAAGAAGGACCAGTGTAAATAGCAGAATTTGGCTGGATTGTGTATCGCCACTGCTGGTCATGCGGTCTGGAGCACGGCTAATTCAGAACGAGGGAACCTGCTCCGCATGCTTTTCCTGAGCCCTGGCAGCTTCTGTTAGTCAACAGGAACTTGGCACACGCTCACTCTCACGCCAATAACAGGTGTTATTTTCACATATGTTTTTTTCTTTTTTTTTAACTTCAACAATTTGTCTTTGAAGCACAGCCCAGTTAAGAGCGTGAAATTTAGCACATACGCTCCCCCTGTTTTTTTTTTTTTTTTATCCATAGGCAGCAATCTGTTGGCTGACACTTGATAAGAATCAGGCAACACAAATCAGGTAACAAATGCCAAATATTCTTTACCTGCCATTAAATCACACATTTCTTGATTCTCTTTTTAGCAACAAAATCATTCCTGCTTGCCCGTTACTTGCCCGTTCCCATTGTGATGTTACACTGCAATATTTATTGCTTGTAGGGAGCGGTCACTAAAGGAAGGAAAGTGCTTTCTCTAAAACATATGTGTTTTATTAGGCGTATTCACCTCTTTTCCAGTGTAGTTAGAGGGCATTCTGTGAGAGCTAGAGCTCTTTTCCCTGAGTCATGCAACCACCCGTTCTGGAGGAAATCTTGCAGAACATATGCGTGCCATAAGCTGTGCATGCTGGATACCCGATAATATCTTGGCAATGTTTCAGTTGTGGCTTCGTTTGCCACCTGCGTGCTGGGTTGCGCAGTGCCGTATCGTGCGTGTACTTGCATTCGCCTAAGCGGCGGCTGGTCAGGATGAAGACCCCACAGCGCAAAGCAATCGTGTGCTCCACAGTTCACCCCATGGGTCAGAGCAATCACGGCTGCCCGCAGCCCACAGCATTCTGTCTTTACTTGAGTCATTTTCACCTCTCAGGGTTGTGTGTGTGTGTGCGGTGCGTCGGGTAAAATCTGCAAGACATTAGACTCATCTGTAAATGTGAGCGAGCAGCCGGGGCAAGTGCCGTAGCCAGCTGAAGTCGGCAATTTAAAGAATTATCAGTCATTCGCAATGCAAACATGACTCCTGGCTTTTCCACTCACAGCCCACAGCAAACAGAGCAACCTTGAACCTTATGCTGTAGTTACTTCTGTGTGGTATATTTAATGCAGAGATGTTCTGTTCTAGCCAAGCACACGTATTTCAAGATCAACTCTGGTTGGGTGCTGTAGATGTGATGTTTCCGCACAGGGGTTCTATGTCTCTGAGTAAGTTCAGGTTTATTCTGACGGCTGCTTCAAACACGACCAAAGAAACTCCTACACATGCGCGCGCACACACACACACACACACACACACACACACACACACACACACACACACACACACACACACACACACACTGATAACCTCCTCTGCCTCTGAGCTGACTCTCTTCCATGTGCCTTTATTCCGTTACTAAGGGCAAGCAGAGATGCTTTGCAAGATCACGAACAATACTGTTTAGAGAGAGAGAGAGCGAGAGAGAGAGAGAGAGAGAGAGAGAGAGAGAGAGAGAGAGAGAGAGAGAGAGAGAGAGAGAGAGAGAGAGCGAGGGTGGGGAGAGAAGGAGAAAGGCCTAGACATAGAGTGAGAGGAAAGAAAAATGCACAGCTGTTTCACTCCCACCAGAGCGCTGATTTCGAGCCCGATTGTGCATTTTGCAGATAAAGTGACAAAACTACCGGATGTGGTGCCGCGAGCTGCTGTTGCTACAGCAACCCCGATTTGGAGCCCAGGTTCTCCATTACCAGTTCATTTAGGCTTCCTAATTGCATTCCATAGAATCAGTGACCACAAGAGCTGCTGGGAGCAAAATGAAGCTCTGCTCTCTAGGAGAAGTAAAAAAGAAAA
Source organism: Silurus aristotelis (assembly GCF_946808225.1). Lineage (NCBI taxonomy): Eukaryota > Metazoa > Chordata > Actinopteri > Siluriformes > Siluridae > Silurus > Silurus aristotelis. Next base: position 31,873,404 of record NC_139575.1, read on the forward strand.
GAAAAAACAATAACAATACACCATACATCAACAACAATTAATATAAATATCATTATTAGCTCTTGGTGAACAAAAGGTGGTAGAACAACAACAACAAACCAACCAAACACTACTATAATATCAGATAATGATGATGACGATGAAGAAAAACAGCAATAGTAATAATAATAATAATAATAATAATAATAATAATAATAATAATAATCCAAATTTTGAGCTTACTTTTGATACTTATAATAGGGAGAACTGAAAAAAAAACATATACTCAAAAAAATATAAATAAATATGTTATATAATCGTGTTCTCTCATGTATAGTCAAATTGATTCAACTGATCAAAACCTTTGCTGCCATCAACCCACATACTCTGCTTACTAAAGATAAACAAAGATGAATTTAGGGTTTGAGCTGCCTTTGAAAAGTAATGGAAATGGATGGAAATCATGATAAATTGAAAAAAACTGAATTAATGACTAAATAAATAATAATAAAAAATTCATTAACAAGCAAACAGATGTGATTGAGATAAATAAATAACCGAATAGATGAATGTATGTATTAGAAACACTTAAATTATTTGTTGTCTATTTTATTTACTCTCTTTATAATGTTTTTATTGATTGATTGATTGATTGATTTATTTGTTGGCTTGTTTGTTTGTTTACCATTCATGCAAGATTAATGAATGAATTAGAAACAATTTGGAAAATAAAACCTTAATTGTATATGTCTGTCTGTCTGTCTGTCTGTCTGTCTGTCTGTCTGTCTGTCTGTCTGTCTGTCTGTCTGTCTGTCTGTCTGTCTGTCTGTCTGTCTGTCTGTCTGTCTGTCTGTCATTTTAAGAAAGCCAAGCAGTAGTTGAGCACACACATATAGAGCAATCAGGAAAGGGACTACATCATGCAACTGGGAAAACAGGTGCAATTTCTACTGTAAATAATGACATAAAGACAAGAAACAGGTGTTAACAATCAACAGAGGCTGATACATTTTATGAAACCACATTTATGGCGTTTCTAATTATTAAAATGTATCATAGTATATATAAAAATATATATCATATTTTTCCAGTCACAGTCCTTTTATTCTCACAGTCATTGTGGGAATCTGTTTTATATTCTATGTAGTTACATGCAAGTTTCAGTGTACTGTATATGTAATTTAGTGTGTCGGTGTCAAAAAGACTATGTGTGTGTGTGTGTGTGTGTGTGTGTGTGTGTGTGTGTGTGTGTGTGTGTGTGTGTGTGTGTGTGTGGGAGGGTGAAATAGCTCTAATTGTGCTGGGCCTTGGCCTCTAAGCTCTATTATTCCAGCCTATAGCATCAGGTCAGGGCGGCCCTTTGAACCCCGGCAGGCCACGACCCTTAGAGAGAGGCGGCCCACAATGCCTTTCTTCAGTGCTTCTCTTTTTTTTTTTTTTTTTTAAGGCTGGGGTTTGAAATGATTGGTAACTGTTGAGCTTGTGTTCTCACTGCAGCTTGGCTGCTTGTGACCCTCTCTCCACTGTGTCGGAGCCACTAGATAAGACAGCGCTCCAATTATCTGCACCCTCACTCACTTTCTTTCTTTCAAACACACACACACACACACACACACACACACACACACACACACACACACACACACACACACACACACACACACACACACACTAGGCTGGCTGAATAAAGCTGCAGTGTGGGCTCTGTCCTCAATCTCACAAACTTCTCACTGCTCACTTCTCCTTACGAAAACTAAAGAAACAAATCTCCCCCCCAAAAAAACCACACATTGCTTCCATGCATTACTGTCTACGTACATGTATATAACAAATAAATATATCTATATACATGTCAGATTTTAAGATTTTCTGCTCCAGATTTGCTGCCAAATATCCCTCCGCCCTCCCGCTGGACAATTTTGACTCGCTTGCTTGTGAATGACCGCACCCTGAGCGTAGCCTCCCATTCATCCTGGTTTGACCTCCGGCTCTGTGGATGACCTGTTCTTTTTGTTGTCTCGTTTTCCCTCCCTTACCCTGCCACTCTTTCTCCGCAACAACAACAACAAAACAAAAAGCCCCCCTGCCCTTGTGCACTCTGAATCTTTCGTGCCCTTTCATGACTTTTCAGTCATTTTTCTCCCTTTCGATTTTTCTAAACGCCCCCTCCATCTTTTTCTCTCACTTTTCCAGACAAGGGGTGGCTGCCGTCCTCTTCCTCCTCGGCCTTCGGCAACGGCACAATTTATATCGTTGCCTGGGAATTAGGACCCCCTCCGACCCCTTTGTTGCGGAATGCATCCTTGCTTTTATTCCATGGAGAGAGGGCCACGGTTCCCACACGAGTGCAACCGAAGTGGGGGGATTTGAGGGCGGGGAGGGTGGGGGGTCATACGATGAGGTAATGTTGACAGAGCTGGGATAGGAAAAGGAGTTTGGGAAGCACCTTTCTTTTTTATTAACCCAGCATACCATTGCAGTAGAGCTCCATATTTATTGTACGTATACTACATCCATATAATATGCACAAAGCACAGCATTTCACAGCAAAATGGATTGAACTTTTCAACCATATTTTGCACAACGCATGCTGTTCGTAAACAGAAATCTGCAACTGAGTAATGAAAAATGTGTCGCTATGAAATATGAAGTCATGTACAGTCAGAAAATCACACGCACATGCACACACGCTTATCATTCACATGCTACATTCTGCTATATCCTGCAAACAGAATGCATAACCTACACACACACACACACACACACACACACACACACACACACACACACACACACGCAGCCTTTTTCACACCACCCTGGGGAAAACAGAGGCTTAAACAAGTCTTTTCCTCCCTTTTTCTTCCCAAGAGAAGAAAGGACAAATAGAGGCAGGGGAAAGTAGGAGCATAGAAAGGAGGCTGGGGTTGTTAAAAGAGGCACTGAATGCAAAATATCTCGAGTTCGTTGAGAAGGTTAAAGATGTGATGGTTACATGATTGGTACTGTATCAGCTAAGCATTCAGCCAAGGGATCATTCATTAGAATTGACATGTAACGAAATTCTCATGGAGCCACACAGAAAACAAGCAAAATCCAAATGAGATCGATGCACCACGCAAAATCATCCAAAACATGCAAATCAGTGAAATAACATTAGATTAAATATACAATACATTAAAGCAAAGTGCTCTTTCTAGAGTATAACATAATCATGTTCTATGTAGTGCCCTATGTACAATGCATGTTATTTGTTCTTTGGTAACACAGTAAATAAATGTGGTGTCAAATCAAAGTGCATAATGTAACATATAAAAAATATATAACTTTTACTTGGTTAAAATAAAAATAAAGTACATATTTGCATTGATAAAAAATATAGTTTGGTATACGTTTTTAAAACAAGTTGATGTATTTTACACCAGAAACATACAGTATACATTCCAACGCTCAATGTTTTCATTTCTTTAGCACACAAGAACAGCAGCGTTTTTAATGCAGTATACAGCGCAGCATTTTGCCTGTTAATGATATCATACACACAGATGCACTCCAGAATTAGACAGTACATAAAGAGTGGATGAAAAAAATTCACACATCCATGTTATGGTTTCACACTGATTTGCTACCACACACAACTTTCATATGTATTTGTTTTTTGTGGTTAGAGATCTACCATCTTGGCACTTGTTGATTTGTTCTGCTTTTTCTGACAGAAATGCTCCAGATTACTGTAATTTCCGGACTATTAAACGCACCCAAATATAAGTCGCACCCACTGAATTTTACAAAGATTTTTATTTTAAACATAAATAAGTCGCACCTGTCTATAAGGTGTCTACACTGAAATTAATGAACTTTACACAGGCTTTAACGGAAGACTTTGTCTGTTACACGGTGTAACGGGTGAAATATGTTGTGGCTCCTTTAAGAGCAGAGCGGTATTTTGGGAATAGCCTGCTGCCGCATTTTTCCGGTATTACTGCATGTGTGCAAGACCAAGGAATATGTCCTTATTATTTTCTGATTCTAATTTCTAAGTTTCTTTGACTAACCCGTAACGCTGTTGCCAAGAAAAATAAAAAAGCACGAGTTTTGGAAACCTGTTTGTGCTTATAAGATTTCTGTTGCAACTGGAGTTAGCGAGCTCTCCCATGACCCAACGCGTTACCACGACTTGTATCTAAACAGTAGCCTACCAAGAAAGTCATTGTTTACTGTCTTCCTCCTTCCTTTCACAAATATTTCTCTCGGGAGTTTATATTTTGGCATCATCGTGCGTTTAAAAATCACCATCGGTGAAGCTTTTCTCCCGATGCCGTGCAGCTCAGAACACAGGTGAAGTGCGTTTTTTCATGCCCGGTTGTTTTCAGCGTGACGAATGATTCACATTTCCTGTAGACAGTCCGAGTGAGCGGCAGGTCAAACGTCAGAGGAACATCGTCCATATTTATGATGTGGTGCGGCCCGATTCAGTGGGAGGGCATCTGATTTAATATAAAGAGTTTCATTGGTTCACCTGATCCCGTTCGGCAAGTTCATTGGTCTAATGTTTTGGTGCCCAGTTTTTTGGCTTGAAGCTTGTAAAACCGGGAAAACCCCAGGAAAAATCCATAAATAAGCCGCTCCGTTGTTTATGCCGCGGGGTTCGAAGCGTGGGAAAAAAGTAGCGGCTTATAGTCCGGAAAATACGGTAATAAGATTTACAAGAAGATCTTTTGTACACAACCCCCTTTAAGATATATTACAGGTTTGGATGAATGACTCTGATTGGGCCATTCCAAAACATTAAAGTACTTTTTCTTCTGAAGCTGTTAATTTTTTGACTTGGCCAAAATACATAGGTATTTTGAGCTAGACATGATTCCCTCCATATTAACTCCTAGTCCTAGAAGAAAAGACACAGCCCCATAACAAGATGCTGCCACCAGCATGCTTCACTGTGAGTATGGTGTTGTTTGAGTGGTCTTGTTTTAAAACAAAAGCTATTTTTGGACCACATTTTGACACATGGTTTGATAAAACTTCTGTAGACTTGTAGGTTTTTTCCCCATTCAACCTACCCCATAGCTCAGACCTCTAAATAATACCTCTAAGAAGATTGTTTTCACATGAAAGGAGTGACCCATACTTTGTCAGATGCTCCGGCAGCTCCATTAATGCTGCGTCAGATCTCTGTGCAGGCTCTCTCTTACAAGTTTCCTCTTGCACTTTTATCTATATTGGAAAGATGTCCTGTTTTTTGGTAATGCCACTGTGGTGCCCCATTTTTTAACCTTGTTGATAGTACATAGTACATCCAATATATTGGAAAGTTATTTGTAACCTTCTTTTGGTCATTACTTTTCAACACTGCGATTCCGTGCATGTTTTGTGGCTTCCGAAGCGGCAGTGAACTGATAGGTTTAAATGCTATTGGTTTAGTCAGACAGTCACATTTAAAAGTCAAGTCAAGTCAAGACAAGTTTATTACTAGAGTGCTTTTCAACAGACATTATTGTCTCAAAGCAGCTTTAAAGAATTTAAGAGTTAAGGTGAACAATGTGTATTTATCCCCTATGAGCAGCCGTGGCGACTGTGGCAAGGAAAAACTCCCTTAGATGTTATAAGGAAGAAACCTTGAGAGGAACCAGATTCAAAAACGGGAACCCATCCTCATTTGATAAGAGTGTGATTGTAGTCTTTAAAACAATACAGAACACTGGAGAGTGAGAACTAACATGAGCACCGGAATGTAAGGTTGTGAGTAATGTCTTTTCTACAGTTTTATACAAAAGTCCCAGTATACAGAAGCAGTGCAAACTTATACAAACAGCTTATTGTATTACCTATTTATTTTTTTTTTCAGTTTATATTTGTTTTGTACAGATTTTGTTGGTTGCTATGTCACATTAAAGGTAAAACATGAGCTTTACAAACCCTGCAGGTTTAGCAAATTTTTAAATAGTAAAAATAAAAAAATAATAGTTACAAAATATTGTGGTGACATGTTTGTATTAAAACAGGGTAAAATTTTGATTTGAAGTCTTTCTCACATTAAGAAAAATTTTAAATTAAATTACCAGCTGACCAGCCATAACATTATGACATTATAACAAATATGAATTGTTCCTGAATTAATATGTTAGAAGCAGGAAAAATGGGCAAGCATGAGGAGTAAGTGAGGATTTGAGTGAGTTTGACAAGGGCCAGATTGTGGTGGCTAGACGACTGGGTCAGAGCATCTCCAAAACTGCAGCTCTTGTGGAGTGTTCAATGAAGAAACAATGGTGAATTGGTAATAGGGTCATGGGCAGGCAAGGCTCTTTGATGCACGTGGGGAGCGAAGGCTAGTCCGTGTGGTCCGGTCCTACAGACAAGCTCCTGAAGCTTAAACTGCTGAAGGAGTTAATGCTGTTAATGCTTGACAGGTCAGAACTGTTTTGGCAGGAAAAGGGGAACCAACACAATATCAGGCATGTGGTCATAATGTAATGCCTAAATGGTGGCTATAAAGTTATGCCCGGTCAGTGTATATGTTTTGCTGTCCAATTAACAGTATATTTAGGCAAATGTAAACATGAAATTAAGTTGATAGGGAAACTTTTGCATATTTGTAATAAAATAATAATAAAAAAATGATTCCAATTTTAATTTTTTGGTCCTTTCTTGAGGTCATTTTATCTTCTTTGTAAGGAGAATAACATGGACAGATACAAGAAACAACACGATGTTCAAAATGCACTGAAGCTCATTCAAAGAGATGACAGTGAGTATGAAGGATGCAACAGTGGCTCGGTTGAAGACATTGATGACCCTGATTACACTCTCAGCTACAAAGACATGGAGCTTGATGAATCAAGTGGGTCTGGTGATTCAGACAGTAGTGATCAAGTGATTTAGATCAAGATCCGCAACCAGACACGAACCTCGGGCAGCAAAATGCAACCATCCAGGGAAAAAAGACATCATCGTGGAGAAAGAAACATTTTTATACTCCTGAGTGCACATTTAAATGGCAGAGTGTCACACCTCCAGACACTGTAGAATCTTCTCACATCTTAAATGTTACATATTAAATTTTAATTCATTCTAATTTGTTTGCAAATATTTCCAATAATTTGACTTGCTAGCTCCAAACATGCCACATTGCTAGCAAGCAGAGAATGTTGCATCTTTCAAATGACTATATAAGAAAAACATACATATATTAAAAGCAGAATTTAAAAATACATTTGTGCTTGTGCTGAAAATGCATTTAGATTTGATATAATGATGAAGCACTTATACAAGTTTCATTGTTGGTACTGAAAAGACGCAATAAACTGTCTCTGCTCTTGCTGTGTGTTGTGCAAACTAAAACAGTGTTAATATCTACTTTACTATATTAGACTCGTTTTTTTTTCTCTCTCTCTCTCTCTCTCTCTCTCTCTCTCTCTCTCTCTCTCTCTCTCTCTCTCTCTCTCTCTCTCTCTCCATCTCCCAATCTCGATTTTTTTCGCAACAGGTTCTCAGCAATCAATGCTCAGTAGCACAGCTTTGTTGATTTATCCAGCTTGCTTGTGGCTCTGTCATGGCCAGAAACCATAAAAAGATCAATTCACTCAGCACTGCCACTACAAAGCTACAATAGGAGAAACCGACGGTCTGATTTCTCTCTGCCTTCTCTGCTCTACTCAGTCCTCTTGTCCCACTCTCTTTAGCATTTCTTGCACTCACTCATGCTCAGACATGCACATCTTCAGTCCTTGTTGTCCTCGGTTTTATTATTGTGAAGGTCAGAGGTCTGATTGTTCTTTAGCTTTTAGTGTAAGTCAAAGAGATGTCATAATGATGTCATAATACAAAAAATGAGTAAATCCTTGTTAAAGGTGGTTTCAGTCATTTTTGAATAATTAATATATTACTGTGTAATAGTTGATTGGATTTGACTTTCAGAATGAAATATTTGTTAAGAACATAAATTCTTTGTCACCCCAGGCTTTATAAAACATTTTGGACAGACACTATCCAACCAATCAGGATATAGCATTGTCTTGACAAGCCTGTTCGTTTGTTCAGTTTGTCTCACAAGCATTTGGGAGTTTTACTCAATTTAGTTGTTTGGTCAAATAGTGAGATTCCAAACAGTATGTCTAAACCTTTAACTAACTTTCCTTACAAATTATAATTACAAGTTTAATATACACATTATTACAACACCATTCTAATGCATTATACTAATACTGCATCAGCTTTAATCTCAGACCACCCTCAAGTTTTCATGACATGGAGTCTGACTTGAGATTTTTGTTCATGTTCACATTATAATAAAGTTGCAGATTTGTCAGCTGTACATTGATACTGAGAATTACTGCTGGTGTGCTGCTGGCACATAATTAGCTGAATGACCAGGTATGTAAGCATTCCTAATACCAATAAGTGCAAATATTTGACCAGAATTTAGAAAGAGAGCAGCATGGTAGCATAGTACTTTTGGAAGCATTGCAGTAGCATCTCCAGGGTCCCTGTTTTTTTTTTTGTGTTACTATGTTTTTGGTATTCTTCATGTTCACCCCCTAGGTTTTCTCTGGGTTCTAAAGTTCCCACTCACCTTCCAAAAGCATGGCTGTAGATGAAATAGCTATGATAAATTGCCTGTAGTTGGTAATGTTTATGGTATGTCCTATGATGGGCTGGTGTTCTTGAGATACGTTTGGCATGTGATCCTGACTAGGGCAAAAACTGTAGTTATGGAAGATAAACGTAAATGAAATTTAGGAAGATTTTTGTGTATAAGAGAGAGGTAAAGAGAAGCTGAGAGAGAGTAAAAGTTGGAGAAAGAGAGAGAGAGAAACAAGAGAAGCAAGTAGAGCACATGAAAGCATTTGAGGCTGGGAGAAAGAGTGAACAGTGAGAGACCCAGAGAAACAGGCACAGAGGAAGGGAGAGAGCTAGAGAGAGGGAGGGAGAGTGTGTCCGTTCGCTCTGGCATGGTTCTCACCAGCTGGCTGCGAGCCACTCACTGCTCCGTCTCTGCCTGTGCTCCCAGCAGGGGACCGTAGGAGGACAGGCCTGCATTTATAAATAAAAGCATATGGCAGAAAGACAGTAATATGCGGACGTGTAATTGCTAATTGCATAACACCGCTCCCTGTCTTCCTCGCTGGAGTGGCTTAAAGAAAAAAACAAAACAAAACAAAACAAAAAAAAAAAAAAAACAGCGTGCTTCCCTCACAAGCATCCTATAGTCGCATTGCACACGTTTGCACAAGTTCACCAGCAGTGCAGCGCACAGAAGGTCCAAAGCAGGTAAGATGAACAGTGCTAGGCACAAAAACTCTTAACTTTGTTGGCTAGAAGTTGCACAGAAGCTGCAATCTCCTTGGAAGGGTGCCATACATATTCAAACTGCAAACAAGCGACAGTTTCAACTTACCGTATTTCCACTCAAGCAATTAAATGAAGTCGAGCCTTATGCAAGCTTTAAATAAACAAATAAACAATTACATTTTCTTTGCATAGTTGGTAGAATATAATAGCATCTACTTTCCCTTACTAATCAGATCCACTGTGAGGCATTTCCGTGATGCAACTTGGGACACATCTGTAATAAACAAAAACATCTAAATATTTAAATCGACGATATAATTTACTCAGTATGTATTTTCATTTGGTTTGTACTCATTGACCTGATAATCAAAACTGACCTTTTGTTGTTGGGTAAAAAAATAAAAAGCTGGAATAAAAACGGTCACGATCAAACTGTCATGATCATTTTGTAAATAAATCTATGATCCCTATTGAAAGATGAAGATTTTGTTTTGAAATAAACAAAAATACACTTTAAAACTGGACTCACTAGCAAAACATGACCATAGTATTAATTGAAACAGCATTCTTTGTAAAGCACAAGTTTGTGTTCACCATTTTGACACAAACCTCTCATGAGAGGCAGTGCTTATTAGAGCTTTGCTCTCAGTGGCTACGGAGACTTGAGTTGACAGTTCATTAACCTGATTGCAGGTCTCTATATAGTTTGGTAGTGTTATAATGTATGTACCTTGTAGTGGAAAGTACTTCATTCTGACTTTAGTCCAAGTCAACTTAAGTCAAGTAGGCTTTTATTGTCATTCCAAAAAAATTAAGTGAAACAAAACAGCATTCCTCCAGGACCAATGTGCTATTTAAAACAACACAAATTAACAAAAATAACACAAGCACAGAACTATACAAAGCTAACTAGGCCACTACAAAAAGTGCATGTGTGCAAAATTTCGTGCAAAAACAACATAATACATTAACAGTTAAGGCATTTTGGCAAATATCCTTATCTAGAATAACTTACAATTATGAATTATTTATACAGTTAAGTAGTTAAGAGAGTAAAAGCTTTGCCCAAGAGCCCAGGAGCAGCAGCGTGTTGGTGCTGGGATTTTACCATTTGGTCAATAGTCTAATGTCTTACCGCAAAGTCACGACTCCCCTAAGGAGGATCGTGCCAGAATGTAAACAAAGTGTAAATAAAAACATTCATAATTAGGTATTCATTTATGATTAATGTAAAGAAAGCACAGATAGCGGTTAACAAGGAATGCTATTTGTGGACCTTGTCCATTTTTCTTGCCACTGAATTCACTGTTTTCATTTACAGGGGATTTTTCTTTGTATTTTCTTTACTTATCTTACTTTCTTATTTTATTTTGTTCTTGATGAAAAGATACATTCAATATTACACAATTTTAGTTCTGTACAATTCTAGAAAATGGATTGTTTACCTGCAAAGTTCATATTGGCTAAGGAGCCAGCTAAAAAGAAAAATAGTATTAAAACAGTCAGTCTGCCTAAAGATGTCTAAAACCTTGCAAACAATGGATATCAGGTTTTATAAGGTTTTTGAGCTGTTTGATCAGAGTGTACAGATGAGAAGGCAAGAGAGCTGGACAGGCCAACAAATAAGGCAATGATACGTCACTTTCTTGAGATGGAAAAAACAAAAACACTGGCATCAAATCAACAGCTGGTCAAACAACATTGTGGGTGATCTAGGAAACTGCATACTGAAGTGTATATGAATGTTTCAATATTTTATCTAAAGTTCATCACATCAGCAAAAGCACATAATAATAAGCTACAAGATCTATTTTTGGAGAAAAAGAAGAGAATAGAATGGGGCACAAATTGCTTAAACATGTCTTGGGGAAATGAAAACAGTCAAAGATATTTCCAGGATTTTATTGCTTGGCTTTAGGCCTCCTCTCTTGTTAGCTTATCATAAACTAGCCATGGCTACCTATTAATGATCGTTCCCTGCCCGCCTCCGATAAGATCACAATTAGATCCCCTCCCATTAGTGGAGATCCGATTGCAAAGAACAATGAGGGCGCTTTTACTTTTGAAATCATTTTCGCTCTTTGATAAGGACAAATTAGCTGAGGTGAGGTTACAGGGGGATGTGCGGTAATAAAACCTGCCGCTTAATAATGTAATCTTGAATTGCAGTTTAATTACAGGTGCTTAGTCGCAGGGGACGCACAGTAATTCAATCACTGGCCTCCAGTACAGTAGCAAATGAAGCCTTATCTCTTTGTTTTTCGACTGGAAATGAGTGAGCTGTTGAGTGAGTGTCGGGTTTTAGGGAAAATAGACTGTAGTCTACTGTGATCTGGAGGTTTATGTGCTCACTTAGGCACTAAATAAATACATTAATTAATACACTATTTAACCACCTACATTACTATTACATTTAACCACCTATATTACTATTTTGTTAATGATAATGATTAACTACCAAATTACATATGTAGAAAAAAATGGCATTAGCAATTCTCCATGCTGTATAATTTCCTCCTCTAATGCTTAGGTAAATATTATTCATTTTTTTTACAATATTATCCACAAACCCATAAAACCCACCAGGGCATGCTGTGCCAATTTCTAGCAGCTTTAACATTTTTAGAAATCAGTTTAAATACCAAGTTTCTGTCGTCACTTCCATTAAATTATGGTTCATTCAGCTGGGCTTAAGTACATAAGACAATATGGTTGGTCATATATCCAAAAAAACTGGAAAAACGTCTGTACCAAAGATTTACCCATGCCTCAGAAGTTTCTGATTGTAATACTGGAGATTCCTCACAAAAATGTTGAATAAATATTAATGCGGATAAATTCAGCAAACCTGTGTTTTCTCGACATTCTCTATGGAGCTTTTGAAAAATGGCGTGTTGACGCAGTCATATGACCAATTCAAATCAAAAAGCTGTCGGACTATGATGGTTTTGTTAGCTTCACAGCATTGTTAAAGATTTATGTAAAGTTTGTGTACACCTGACCATAAGACTAGTACATGCTTTTTGAACATTCCATTCCACATTCCGTCCCTATTCCATTATAATAATCTCCACTCTTCTGGGAAAATGTTCCACTAGATTTTGGGGTGTGCTTCTGGAGATTTGTGTTCATTTAGCCACACGGGTGTTAGTAATGTCATATATTGATGTAGGATGAGGAGGCCTGGGTTGCAGTCAGCATTCCAATTCAAGACCACAGGTGATCAATAGGCTTGAGGTCAAAGCTCTATAGCAGGCCACTCACGATCTTTCCCTCCAACTCATGTAAACCATATCTTCATCAAGCTGGCTTTGTGCACAGGGACTTTGCCATTGTGGAACAGGTTTGGGTCTTGTAGTAAAATGTAATTCTTCCACATCCAAAGACAAAGACATCTGTGGCCTTGAATTGGAATTCTTACTGCACCAAAGGCCTTCTCATCCTACATCAATATCTGACTTACGAATACCCTTGTGGCTAAATGAACACACATTTCTTTAATCACACCCCAAAATCTAGTGAAACATCTTCCCAGAAAAGTGGAGATTATTATGCACTTTATATGGCAAGGACACTTACTAGTCCTTAGCCCTGTGTTTTCTGTGATTGTTGTTGTATGTAGCACCAGGGTTCAGGAGGAACGTTGTTTTATTTCACTGTGTACTGCATCAGCTATATATGGTTGAAATTACAATAAAAGCTTCTTGACTTGACTTGACTCTTGACTTTCAGATTTGAAGGGGAACATTGTGACATAGCACATATGGCCAGATTATTTTGTCCATATAGTGTACTATACACTATACACTATGCACAGTACATAGATGTAAGCATTTGTTTTATGTCTTATTATGGATGAGCAACCTTCGAAATAAAACAAATAAATTATATATTATTTTCAGATCTATACAGATATGAATGTGGCCTCAGAGACAACATAACCATTACTTTTTTTTATTTGTCTCTGTGTATAAACCCTTGGTTATTGTAATAAATCTAATTATTAGAAATGTAATGGATTAGATGTATAAAAATAAGTGCTTTCATCTAAAAACTTCGGCTTTGCAGTCAGAAACACTTTCTAAACTGTGCTGAAAAATTCGCAACAATGCCATGGTATAAAAGGAATTGTGCAGTACAATAAAATGTAGTGTTGTCCTACCTAATCAATCCTCCTCTTTATGATGACACAGCTATAGAAACCATCAAAATTATACAGAAGTGCTGTATAACAGAGCGCTGCATCACAGACACGAATCTCATACAGCGAAAATCAATGCCATTACAAAAGTAAGAAACCCAATGAAGACAATTCAACAACTCACCTTTCACTGCAGCCACAGCTAAACTATTCCATGAATGATCGCTAGCAAAAGCATCAATATTGACCTCATTAAATGTGTTTTCTGTGCATTTTTGTGCATTTCTTCAATGCATTACGGTTTTCCTAGGGATTTATAATTAAGCCGAATTGTGTGTTTTGTGCAAATTCTACAGGAATGTAAACAAAGTATAAATATTTCATGAAAAAAACTGTTTTGGCTGACCTTTTCTTACGATTTCCAGCTGTTCTTGAAATTAACAGTACATCTTGTAAATGTCCTTGTAAGTATAACTGCTACCAAATCTATTTCATCACCTTTGTCAGGTATTGTGGAATGAAAAAACAGCTATCAAATCCATATGAATATCTTTGAGCTTGTGCATTTTGCAGCAGATTTGGTTTGCAAGTATGGCTTGTCTGCTCTCTGAACATCCAATCAAAGGATGTGAAAATGTGTTTGGACACCTGCTAGGCGGCCCTGGAGTGGGCAAATCGCAGTCTGACTGGTTAAAGCAACAGTTTAATGCAAAATAGAGTTTATGATAAAAAAAAAAAAAAAGCCAGATAGCTTTGACCCTGGCAACATGTGTTGTGACGGTTGAATTCTGATTGAGGAGAAAATCCAACGTATACTGACATTCAAAGCAATGCACCCGAGAGAAAGACTATGAAATAAAAAAGGTGAAATGACTACTGGGAATAATTTAATACACATTCATCAACAGCGATTCTGATAAAGGATCTTGTTCGCACTGATGGCCCGTAATAAACTGTATAAAACGTGGACTTGCTGATTTGTGACAGGAGCTGGCGTGAAAGTAAAGAAACACTTTTAACTCGTCTCCCCAAAATGTAATGCTTGCATTCACTGTAAAGTGAAAGCAAACCAAGTGCACCATTGCTACGATGTGAACGAGGTGTGAACAAGAGTGAACAAAGTCCAACAACAGAGCCAACACATTGTACTCAGCGTTCTAAACTTATACTTCACAGTAGTGCACTTAAGTTGCATTCATTACGTGTGTACTTAATAACACATAATAACAGATTAAGAAGAAGGACAATTATTTGCTAAAAGAATTGACCATGGCAACATGTGACACATCGAGGACTGTGCTAAATAATTCAGCATCAAGTATTGTCATTAAAAGAGACAACAATTACATGCAAGTGTGTTAGATGAATACTTTAAATAACAAATTAGGCATCACTTTACCCCCGCTCTAAAGCAGGATGTTCAGATTTAGTATATTTTTGTAAGAGGATTTCTCAAGCAGCTGACTTGTCTTAATTTCAGCATATTATTTGCTTACTCCCATGTAACCATTATAATTCTTATCAATGTTGGTCAACAATTATTTACTTTTGATGGTACAGATGCCACTTTATGTCCCAGGGTGACCTCATGTCTGTCCTGCTGGAGTCATTGTTTGCTTTCACAAAAGCAAACATTCCCATTGTCTTTATCCATAGTATAGGTACATTTAATATTCTGTGTCATCTCTCTCTCTCTCTCTCTCTCTCTCTCTCTCTCTGACATACTGAAAATGCTTCTGGGATGCCAGTGATCCTGTACCCTTTTGCCTGATTCATTCTGATGCCCTACTTTTGGAAGGAGCTTTCATCAATTGGAAACCACTTGGTGCCGCTGAGGATGGCTCCAAATGAACAGCCTAAAGATACATGAGTTTACTACAGATCGTACAACTTAGCAACTCAGACTACGTTCTTTACACTCATCAGTGAACATTTGATATAATAATGGACTATAATAAATGGACATTCAGTGTCAGCCAAATTATGATGAGTCTCTGGGTTACATCTTTCAAGGTTTTATCCTATAGTCTATATTCCTTGCTCATCATTGATGAACTTGTACAGATAAATGTATACATTTAAAATGTATATTTTCAATCTATTTCTTTATGTAAATCCTCTTTGTCATGATGTCGATTGTTCGCAATAAATTCTAAATTCTAAACTCTTTGGCCTAAATGTACAATATATCAGGTAAAGTCATGTTTATTTCTATAGTTTTTACAATAGACATTGTTTCAAAGCAGCTTTACAGAATTTAAGAATTAAGGTGAATGATGTCTATTTTTCCTTGATGCAGCCTGGGGTGACTGAGGCATGGAGTAAACTCTCTTAGATGTTATGAGGAAGAAACCTTGAGAGGAACCAGACTCAAAGGGGGAACCCATCCTCATTTGGGTGATATCAAAAAGCAATACAAAACACCAGGGAGTGAAAGCTACCATGAGCACCGGAATGTAAGATTATAAGTAATGTCCTTTCTACAGTCTTATACAGTCAGTTGGCATTATTATATACTGAGCAACTCATAAAATAGCTCAACATTTGAGATCATCATAGATCCAACACCAGCTTCTCCATGCCAGAGCCTTTAAACACTCAAAGAGGTCCAATGTCCAAACAGTACATGAAGTGGAATCCAATTGCCGCTGGTACATCTCTAGATGGCTTGGGATGTTTGCTGGCTCGGCATCTACTTCTTTAAAGATCCATAATCTTCATTAGGTGGGACACGACTGGAGCTGGCTTAACCTCAGGATGCCTCGGGATGGGTAGAGAAAGAGAAACAGTGGAGAGGAATTAGTGTAGCTGCTGTTCATAATATTAACAAACACAAGTGCATTTGATCAGATGTACTGGAGCACAAGGTTATGATATGTGATATGTGTTATGTGTAGGATTCTCTAAAAAGATAAGTCTTTAATCTGCACTTAAAGTGGGAACACTGTCCCACACAGAGTCCCGAACACTGTCAGGAAGGTTATTTAAAAGTTTAGGAGCTAATAATATGTAATTATTTATAATATAAAAAATGTTTTTGGATACCTGATTATAATGATTTGTATGTACTTTTGGAAAATTTCATTAGACATTTCTTCCCTATTTGTTGTTATAATAACCTCCACTCTTCTGGGAAGATGTTTTACGGAATTTTGGGTTCTTGGGTGCAGTCAGCATTCCAATTTATCCAAAGGTGTTCGATAGTGTTGAGGTCAGATTTTGAGATCTTTCACTCTAACCCATGTAAACTATATCTTTATGGAGCTAGGTTTGTACACAGGGACATTGTCATGCTAAAACAGGTTTCAATTTCTTAGTTCAAGTGAGGTGAAGATTTTATTCTACCGCAACCTATACAATTGTCTGTCTCCAGCTTTGTGGTAACAATTTAAGGAAGAACTACGTATGGCTGAAAAATTCAGACGTCCCAATACTTTTGTGTTATAGTGTATATTTGCCCTATTGAACACCCCATTGAGAAATCTTTTAGTTTTTTTTCCCAAGACTGTTGGTAGTATATGCTCCTCACTACAGCTAAGTGGTTTGTCTTTTTCACAGCAAGAGCCATAAAGAGAAAGAGCCGGTGAGTGTGAGAGAGACAGCGAGAGAAACGACATCAAATGCTCCCCGATGAACAAAGTGAACAAGTGCAATGAAAGAGTCTCCTCAGCACAGAGAAACTGGGATCAGTGGAATCAGTTTTCTTCTCTCATCACCAGGTCAGAGTCCACATACACAAAACTCAATTTGTCTTTCGCTTCGTGGGCCTTATTCCTTTAGAGACGCTGCGGCGAAGATATTATGTGGCAGGGAAAATTTTATGCTCTCCATAAATTTCAGGGGGAAAATATTAGATTTGCAGAGAGGGAACTTCATTTCGTTGGGGGCCAATTGCTCCCTCAGCTGCTCGAACCACGGCCAGGGAGACGCTGACGTGCAGTCTGTGTGTGTGTGTGTGTGTGTGTGTGTGTGTGTGGTGAGTGAAAAGATGAAATGAAAATCTATACAGAGGTGCTGAGTCAGCACCAACCACACTGGCTCTCATTGTGCCAACAGACACACACCACACTTCATAAGCAGTAAGGCCACAATCTCTCTCTCTCTCTCTCTCTCTCTCTCTCTCTCTCTCTCTCTCTCTCTCTCTCTCTCTCTCTCTCTCTCTCTTTCTCTCTTCTTATATTTTTTCACCACTCACTGTATTTCCAAACCCGCCAGCCACTATCAAACACACAGCCGAACCCAAACCTGTCAGAACACTTTAGAAAGAAAAATAAAATGCACGACCTCTTGGCCATCTTGTTGCCTGCGCTGGGTGCAGTAGGAGGGTGTTAGCAAAGCCAAGTAGGAAGGGCATGCTGGGTGGTTGTCTTGTTAGGGACACCCGTACCTTCTCCAATTCTCCAACAACCCCTAACCCCCCTTCCCCCTATGCGTTCTCAGCACGGGCAAATCCATTTTCATGTCACGCTGTCACCACGCCAGCCAGAACACACATCTGCGCATGGTTATCCCTGACAGCTCACGCCTATATGGTTCATAAAAAGAAGATATAGGTTTCACTCAATGATAAATCCAACACATGAACCTGTTTTATGTATGACATAAACAGAGACGTATACGTCATGCTGAGAGAATTAAAATGAGGGCGAGCGAGAGAGAGAGAGAGAGAGAGAGAGAGAGAGAGAGAGAGAGAGAGAGAGAGAGAGAGAGAGAGAAAGAGATGTGCCTACAAGGGCTGTTTAATAAGCACTGTGTTTTATGGTTAACAAACATGCCCAGGTAACATGCAAAGATGTTTTTTCATACAGTTAACAATCAACATATTTTGCTGCTTCTCCCACTTGCTTCTCTTTCGATGGATCATAGGACTGTAAACATGAGCTCTTTCTTTGTCATTGATCATATTAAAATTTAAATCAAGCTTAGATGCACTATATTAAAAAATATTGGGACTCCTGACCTTTCCAGTGGTTCTAAGGAGACAAAAACATGTTCCAGCATTATAATGCCCCAGTGCACAAAGCCAGCTCCATGAAGATATGGTTTACATAGCCTGGAGTGGAAGATCTTGAGTGACATTCTATAGAGTTCTGACCCTATTAAACATCTTTGGGATGAACTGGAACACTGACTGCACCCCAGTCCTCCTCAACCTATATCAGTATCTGACTTTACTAATGCCCTTGTGGCTGAATGAGCACAAATCTCCACAAGCACAATCTAACATTTAGTGGAACATCTTCCCAGGATAGTGGAAGCTATTATAACAGGTGTCCACAAACGTTTTCCATATAGTGTATAAAGAACAGAAAGTAAGGAAATCATTACAGCTTCTTCAAAGAGTCCACAAGATTTGTCGCAACAGTATTAAACACGATGATACAGGAAACTAATTCGAACAGAAAAGATGAGTCACTATTATTTGATCACATTTTAAATAACATCATGTCCCGATGCTGTTTATTCTTCTCTTACCATGCCAGTTTATCCTTTCTTGAATTTTTTTTACTAATAAATAAATGATACAGTAAACTTTGACCCATTTGTCATGGGCAATGTTGCTGAACTTCTGCAAAACAAATAAAAACAAATAATTTGCATTTTTTAAAAAGGATAAAAGTTCAAAATGTAAATAAAGGAATTAACTAGAATTTATTACATAATAAAATACAATATAATGGCTGTTAAATCAAAGAAAATACAATTTCATAATGGAATTCTTGTAAATTGCAATAGAATTTACAGTGAAAAATACAAATGGAATCATAAAAATATAAGAAGTATATAGGTATGTGTATGTTGTGTTCATTGCTAATGTGCCACTGAAAAAAAACTAAATCTTTATTACGAAGCATTTATTCCTTTTTGGATTTAATTCTGAAAGCTGAAAAGGAGAAATCAGATTTTTATTGTTTCACACATTTCACACTTTTCACACAATTCCAAATGTGATCAAAACCTTAAAGTGCACAATATTTCCAAATGTACCATTCCTAACCGGAAAGCAAAAGTGAATTTCATTAGTGGTCTTTTTAGTCTGGAGCCATTTGCACCCATGATTAATATAAAACACACTAGATCAACATATTCAGAGTTTGTACAATCTAGTAGAACACATGGCAAGGAGGGGTTGTTCAGGGTTGTTCTGGGTGGCATAGCATTATAAGAATCGGACATGTGTCAGACTCCCAGTAACTGTCACTTTCTTGTTGATTTTGAAAAGCATCAAGTGATTTATAATAACTTCTTTGTGCAAAGCCAGATTGTACGATAAAGCCACTAATGGATTATACACTGATAGTTGATAAGTTTTTTTACACTCACTTACACACAAGTATTACAACACCAAATAATTCACAGCAAAAAAAATCTGATGGCAAGAAACTATAAATGAGAAATGTTTTAAATATTTCACATTTTGATCAAAACATTGTTTTTAAATAAATTTTTTCATAATTAGTTAGAAAACTGTATACAGTGGTCTCACAGAACTCGCAGGGAGTACGTTCTAAGACCCCCGCAAATTTGTACCTGTACATGTAGCAGCATTTACATTCCAAAATGGCAGAAACAGTTTGAAAACAAATGTGCATTTTCTCAAACAATTGAAAAATCTGCATTTTCTCCAAAAAGATTTAATGTTGTAATTTTTTTTAAAGAGTTACTCAAATTACAGAGATAACAAAAACATTTACAGCTCTACTTCTGATTATTACTAAGCACTGATACTGAAGACTACTAAAAAAACATGTTTGTGTATATAATATATTATATTATATTATATTATATTATATTAATATATCCTCAAACAAAACTTAACAGTGTGAACAATTTCCATCTTTTTCTTGATGTTTTTTGGGTTATGGGATTCAATACTTTTATGCATATATAAGAACATGCATTCATAAAATCCTTCAGGAATCAATTTAGATAACATTGATTTTTCAAAGTTATTTTTCTGTCTGGTATTTCCAGATCTAGTAAGTTTGATGAAGAAATTGCCAAGTCTAGTCAAGTCAAGACAATTCAAGTTAAGACAAGTGGCTTCATTGTGGCTTTAACCATATACAGATTGTACATAGTGAAATGAAACAATGCTCTTCAAGGACTGAGGTGCAAAACAAAACAACCCAAAACTACATAAAACAAGAGCCTAGGACTAGGACTAACCTACATTATTTATTTACATCATTTCTCTATGTTTTATCAATGCTTATGTGACGGACAGTAAAAGTATAGACCATACTAGATATGGTTGTATGTATGTCTGTTGAATCTTGCATTGCTTGGCATTATATACACACCCAACACACCTACAAGATTTAACTGTCTAGTATTTCTTAACATGCTTTATACATGCTTAAATAATTGACTCCAAATACCCTCGTACGGTGGGCCCTGATGGCATCTCTTTTTTACTCTTCAGTGACCCTAATTCCTTAATGCGGTAATTACTGTTTTTTCTTTTTTGAAAGTGGTCAATTATCAGGACACAAGGTGAGCGGCAATATGGCTATCTTCACACAGCTGGATAATGGGAGCTCACAGTTATCTTTTGTCATTCTTATCACCCACCAGGGAAAGTTTTACACACACACACACACACACACACACACACACACACACACACACACACACACACACACACACACACACGGTCCACCTAAGCGACAGTCTTTTTCATGTTTCCTTATGTCCAGTCAATCTAGTAAAATGAATGTGTATTTTTCAGCATCTTATATTTTAAGCATTTCAGAGTGTTTTAAAGGGTTTTTCAGATCCTATTTCTTTACTGGTTTGTCAGCTATTAGTGCCATTAAATTTGTGTAAGTTTGGTGTAAATCCAAATTCCAGAATTACACCCAACCTTTGAGATACAAGCAATAGAAGCCTTGGATGAATGATGAATTGACAACTCCCTGGCAAACACTCCCAGGCAGCATTAGTTAATCTTCCATGCCTGCAGGATGTCCCCTTTCTAACTGAAAAATTTCTTCTTCTGCATCATTGTGGATTGCTTTCTTCTTCTTCAAAAAAAAAGAAAAAAAGAATATTACTGCATTATAATTCTCAATGTGACAGAATTATGCATCACTGGCATTGTGTGAACCAAACAGTGTTTATAGTAGTGTGTACACCATGATTTCATTTTCCTTGTTTGGTTTGTTCAGTGTTTGAGGGAAAAACATTCCTAAGAATTCAAACAATGGTTGGATTTGATACAGTTTTATAGTAATTACGTGTTTTAAAAAATTAACAAACACTCGTCCTGCCTCGAACCCTAAAAATAACCTTTCCTTTAAAAAAAAAAAATTGGAATTGTTATGAATTTGCACACTTTAACATTTTTCTCTCAGGAAAGCTTGGTAATTTATACATTTTGTTGCAAGAGTGGTACTATTTCGTACCATTTTGTACTTTTAATATGTATAGTTACACCTGGAAAGTGGGTATATTTTCTCTTTTTGAAATTTTTCAGGGACATATTTAGACCTACATTGTATAGTCTTGTATAAGTATGAGGCCACCCAAATTTTCCAGCTTTATGTTCTTTCCCAAACTAAAACCAGAAAACTAGAATGCAGATAAATGTATAGGATGCCTTTAGATGCTGTAGTATTTTTTTTTTTAATTATTATTAACTTATAGAATAACTCCAAATCTCTACAAGCAAACTTCAAAATCAACTGGAACATCTTATCAATGAGTGAAGGTTATTATAACAGCAAATGGAAGCTACATGTGGAACTGGATGTTCAGAAAGCACCTATACAAAACTTAAAACTAATAGATTGTTTTTATGCATTTTGTTTTGAATCTAAGGGCTAATCACTTAAAAAGTATCAAATTAAAAAAGGACCAAAGGGTTTGGATTTACCAAATAATCTGCACATGAATAATCCAGTCACTAACATTTCTCAATCAGTCACATCAAAAACCTACTACCATTATCACTAGGCTTACATGATGGAAAAAATGAATATAAAACATTTTATTTATACAAATCTAGATTTGGGGACACTTGCCAAAGAATAACAAGTATTTAAGTAACTTGAAACTCATATAGACAATTATACCCCATACAGAAATCTGATATATGGCCATATATGAACACACACACACACACACACACACACACACACACACACACACACACACACACACACACACACACACACACACTCCTAGAGAGTAATTTAGGAGGTCAGTCTTGTGCATCTCTGCTTTTGGATGTACATTTGCCAAATGCATAAATGCAATCTCTTCTTTGAATGGAAGCAAACAATTCAAATAAGATACATGTGAAATGCTATAAAATAACTATTATTGTTCCAAATTACTCTTTTATAACTTGAATGCAATGTATCCGACATAAACCTGATCAAATTACGTTCACTATACCAGATTTGGTGCAAATGTAGCTTTTGTGCATGCGCCTTAGTCACAAAAAAACCCCAAATAAACAAAACAAACTCTAATGGTGGCAGGTCAGAGAAATACTTCAAAATTATTTACACTTTAACATCGACTATTTTTATGATTTAATAGGTCTTAATTTATTAAATTTGGTAGTTTTGCCATGACTCCAATTAAGGGGCGAATTCAACATTTCCTGCCTTCTACTGAAAAAAAAAAAAAAAAAAAATGTAAGAGTAATTTTGATCATTATAAGATGTACTGTCAACTCACTACCTGCATCATGTTTTACAGATGATGTGTTTATGTTTTTTTAAAAAGCTTTGTCATTTTAAGGTACATTTTGTCTTTGCTAATATGCTACGATCAAACAACACATGAATGTTCTCTAACTGTAAACGTTTATAGGATTTCTCTTCAAAACAAACCTGTTAGCAAATATTTCTAACTTGAGTCTTTGTAAGATATACGCTCGCCTTTATGCATCATAGTTAAGCAAATTACGTGTGTATGATTTGTCATCTAGATGATCATTTTACTTTGCTAGATATATTTTGTGACTTGTGACTACCTACTTTGTTTAATGTTTTTGCTTTTTTATTTCCATTTTACTTAAAAAACATAAGTGCAACTGGAAGCTTTTGTCACCAAAACAAATTCTTTGTAAATGCAACCATACTTGGAAATAAAGCTCTTTCTAATTCTGATTCTGATGTTAGATTTGATTCCTTGTTGATCCCTGCTTTACATTAATTACTTGCTTTTTTGACCCCAGAAGCAATTGTTAATTGTATAATACCTGTCATTTTTTGTAATATTTTGAAATATATTTGCTATATATGTACAAGTATCTGACATATTTCTATATCTGTGAATGTATACATTGTTATATATCAGATTTCCGTATGGGACATCTTGTTTTCCTGACTCAACATAAGAGGATGTTTGTGTTTCAGTTTGAAGTGCTTTTCCAGTGAAACATTAACATATATCATTTTGTCCCTTATGCTTACTGATTTTATAAGTAAGCGTTTGGTGCAATTGTGACCTGTTGGCAAAAAGATAAAAAAAAATATGAACATATTTCTCTGTAAACTCTGTCTGATTGGACAACCATTCACTGAAGATACAGAAAAACCAACCCAAATGGAAAATGTTCAGGGCTGAGGAAAAATATCTAGGTCTACAGTTAATTACCATTACAGGTAACACCCCTTAACAAAAGAGTCAACAGTCACCCACATTTAGTTGCAAAGTGCAGACAGTGTATCTGCAGAATTCTTTAATTTTCTGTATATACAGTAAACATTGGGCGATTATAGAGTGGATAATATCTAAAAATCTGTTCGCACTGCAAAGAAAGGGTATATTTGGAAAATTTGAAGAAAAACCTCCTGGGTGAAAGCTCCCTCATGAAGCAGGATGAGAAAAACTTGCAATGTGTGGAAAGCTTGATTAGAAACACTGTTAAAAGTCTTAAATATAAAATAATTTTAAACACTTTTCTGTGTCAGTGCGTAATTCCTTTAGTGCCATATCATAGTGTTAATCTTTGTTGTTAATTGAAAATGATTGAATATACCCCTTTTTGACATTTGAATATCTTTTGATATGATAAAAAACAGACCTATAGAATGGTGTATCAGGTGAAAAAGCAATGATGTGTGATCCTGGAGCAACTGGAAGCACTATACGTACAAATCAATAATATACACCCTCTGGTCATGTGATGCACCAGTGACATATGCTATAGGAATATAGCTCATGGCTTATTCCACTCTACTTCACATCTTCATGATGTTTTTTTGCACAATCCAATCCATATTTATGTAAAAGTATAGGACCCCAGTGCATGAACAAGACACTCCTGGTCTCTAAAATACAGACACTAATGCTGGCCTTTATTACAGATCATGTATTTTGATGGTGAAGGATGATTAAGCAAGTCAGTGGAGCATGAAAATGTACAGAGGGAAAGCTGATCTCATGAAAAATGTACTCGCCTACCGTTTTACATAAATGTTGGACATGAAGTTGAAGCTACAATTGTTTGATAGTATTTAAGTATTTTAATATTCAGAACACATCAAAAAAAATATTTCAACAATTTCACTGACAGTTTCGAACAACAAAGTGAATTTACTCAATTCGATGTAAACATTGTGTAATGCTAAATGCAAAAGATCAGATTTATTAATTGATTCTTTAGGATTTCATGAGACATGTAGTCCAAGGTTTCTTCAGTTACCCATGCACAATGAATGCACAACTTTTAGTTCCTACCTGAAACATGTGTGGAAAATGAAACCATAATTTTTTCCCTCCATCATAAATAGTTTCCCATAACTAGCTGTAGAGATAATGCAAAACAGGAAAAAAGATAGTACAAGAGTTTGCTGGTTCTTTGTGAGCTAACTAGAACGGTTAGTTTGCTTTCGCACCAATTTATTATTTATTTATTTATTTATCCACATCATGTGGATAATGCAAATCAAACAACCAATTCTACAGTATTCCCATATACTGTATTTATTAGATTAGATTAGATTAAATCAGATTCAGAGTTTAAGTACAGAGCCAATGAAATAGACTTCAGAATCCAGTGTTTGTTATCTTCTCATTTATATATCATCCTTTTTTCAGCTTTTAATTGGCTTAATTTAATATAAGTTTACATTATTATATTCGACAGCAAAGAAAAGATACTATTACATTCCATAGTCTGCATTTTCTATTCTTTTTGTCCTCTCTAGCATTTTTTTTCCATCTATCTTAAAGTTAGTGCTAAAGGTGTTAAGGGTGGTCTAGACATTATTGTCTCATGCACGTCTACGCAAGAATAATCTGGAAACCATAGAAGGGTGATTTAGCTATTATTAAATAAACTGTTCTTCAATTAAAAAAAATGCTGAACTGTACCTGCACTTTATTGGTTGCTACACCCCAAGCAAGACAGTCATCATGTTCTTTCCTAGTGTGAACACATGGTAACATTTAACCTACATAAAATTTCACATAAATGTAATATCCAGTGTAACATGAGCACACACAAAAATAGGCACACAAATAGAAAATAGTTTTTCTTTTTTAATGTCACTGCATGGCCAATAATCTATTGCTGTATACTTATAAAGAGTAAGGTTGATCTCTAGGGATAGGTATACAGTTAAAATAGATGTCTGTTTTTATATTTTCTGCAGAAATGCGTAGATCGTGCCCGTCAATCAATACAGCTCAACAGAGCTCAATAAAGGTGAAAAATGTTCAGCCTTAAAAGTTGCTGCCATTGTGTAGCTTTACAATGTGCCTGTTGTGTGCTTTGCTGTCAAACTCCGATCAGCTAAGAAGAAAATCCCTTGCTCCGACTTACCCCTCCCCACCTCATTTTTCAGCCCCTCGCTCTTTCTCTCTATTTATCTATTTCTCTCGGCTTCCCTCTTGCTCGCCTGCTCCAGCGTGTGGGCCTCATAAAACATCCAAACCAATTTGTTTTAAAAACACGTTTTTCAGAAACTTATTAGGCACTTTAGCGATATATCATACACCTTCGGCCGAGCGAGGCAAGAAAAATGTCGTGAGTGGCGTGAGCCCATTTTTCCAGCTGCGTCGCAGGGGAACCGTAAAGGCCCAGGAGAAGCCCGGCGGCCATCGGAACGCTTGCTACAATACTAAGCCAACACAAGCATAAATCAAGATAATTCTTCACAAGCCTTGAACTCCGACCTCGGCACAATTCATTGGGACGTCACAGCCGAATAAGAAGATGAAGGGGGGAAAGGGAGATGGGAGAAAACATTCACTGGTACAAGTGAGCTTAAAAAAAAAGAAGTAAGGCTGATATTAGTCACTTTCGAGGTTGAGACCCCGACTGCATCTAAATGGTGGCTCTTTACGAGCCATTTGTCTTCGCTTGTGGCCATTTTCATTAAGGCAGTTGGTTGCTGGTGCGGGCTGGAAATTAATAACCACACCTCTTCTTACATCTCTTCAGGCTTCCCACCATCCCAACCCTTTTTTTGTCTGCACTGGCAGACACACACACACACACACACACACACACACACACACACACACACACACACACACACACACACACACACACACACACACACATTCCCCATCCCCCTACAGCAGATGAAAGGTACAGGCACTCTCCCAGGTTGTGTTGCTATTTTGCATCCCTGCATCTCTGGCAGTCTTTCAATTTTCTTCAGTCTCTTAGCCTTTTGCTCGCCCCACCATCACCACCACTATTTCACTCAACAATAAACCCCCACCACCACCACCACAACACCACCACCACCCACAGCCCCCTGCGCCAATCGCCCCCGCCCTGCTTCCCCCTGAATTTTAAGTCTCCGAACACAAACAATTTATTCGAAGCATTTAGAATTCTCCCAGCGCCTCAGCCTCAGCAGTGCAGCCAGCAGCGAGCAGCCGGCAGGGCACCGAGAGAGAGAGAGAGAGAGAGAGAGAGAGAGAGAGAGAGAGAGAGAGAGAGAGAGAGAGAGAGAGAGAGAAGAAAGAGAGAAAGATGGAGAGAGAGGGAGAGGGAGGAATGAAAATAAAGGGGGGTGGGGGGGAGAGATTTCATTAATCCTTGCATCCTGCTTTCTGCAGCTCTGATAGAGGTACAGAAGAGTGGTGTGGTGCCGTGCAGTTTGGTCCCCCCCTCCCCCCTCTCTTCATCCATCTATCCTCCAGGTCCCTAAAAGAGCATTGTAAACTCTGAAATTTTACTGCATGCTGCAAATTAGTGAAATTAGTAGCAGTTCAAGATGAC
This sequence comes from Silurus aristotelis, assembly GCF_946808225.1. NCBI lineage: Eukaryota > Metazoa > Chordata > Actinopteri > Siluriformes > Siluridae > Silurus > Silurus aristotelis. The sequence goes on from NC_139575.1 coordinate 31,901,012, forward strand.
CTGCACCAGGCTTTGGCTAAATATTTTTATAGCAACCATGACATGGTTTCTCCCTAAAATGTCATACTGCCATGCAGACAGCTCCAGTGCTTTACTTTCGAATTGTAGCTGTTTTATGAGCATGTATAGTACATGTGGTGAGTTACTTGGAATACATGCACATCAACCAAGCAATTTTTTGCTGAATTTGTAGAACCTGATTATATGGCTTAATTACTTAAATCAAGTATATATATATATATATATATATATATATATATATATATATATATATATATATATATATATATATATATATATATATATATATATATATATATTTTTTTTTTTTTTTTTTCTTTTAACAGTGTATGAATTGAAAGGGATATATAAACATATATAAACATATATATATATATATATAGTATTATTTAACCACACATTCGCACGACTACATCTTCAAGGTGACTTTATGTTCCCTTTTTTCACTTTGACTTGTCACATATCATAACTGAGATTTCATGTAACACTTTATTACAAAATACCGACTTTTTAAACCACGAAGTAAGACAGATCCCTGCAATAAATTTCCGCCATTCAACAGTTGTTCAAACAATTTTTATAAAGTCCTCAGTCACTATGACTGTACCAGAATAGTAATGATTTCTTTTGAGTGAATGATGTAAAAAATGTAACAGATAGAAACCTTGCTCATTTTTCCAGATGTTGCATGCTCACTGCACAACTGTGCTTCGGAATTTATTATTGCACCTAATGGTCAAAATTGGAACTGCAACAGTGTTCACTTTGCAATATTTTCAATGAAGGCGGTGCAGTGGTCGGGAAAGACAGTATTGCAGTTATGCTCAGCAGCCACCAAAAGTTACTTTATGGCAAATCATCTAAATTAATTCTAACAAATTTTGAATAGTCAAAATTTTGAAAATTACAAACAACAAATTAATGAATAGTTAATACATGGTGCACAATTTACAATTTATGTAACTATTACCTAATGTGAAAAGGCCATGAATGGAATAGTACTTAATACCAAGACAAGAAGATTGTAAGTAAATGTAACATTTTTGGTAAATCTTTGCATTGCTAATATTTGCCATTCACATATAAGAAATAACACATTATGCAGTAAGCTGGTATAACAAATTTCTTAAAGGAAATAAGAAATAACAATAATGATGTATGACACATAAGCGGAGTTACTTTTATCATGTCCTGATTTAAAAAAAGTATATAAATTAGCAAATAATTCCTTTTTATTGATAACTTATATTTGCCAGCTTCTTGTCAGCTTGTCAGTCATATTTGAAGTCCATAGAGAAAATTATTATCTACTATCCACTCCTCTTATTATTTATCCTGCAAGGTAAAAAAAAAAAAAGTGTAGTTTGTCAAAAAATATAGAAAAACACAAAGAGACACAGACCTCTACCTATACATTTTTATTCACAAGATGAAAAATACACAAAATGGAATACCATGCCTTAAATCTCAGTTACTAAATTATAAAAGTTATACAAATATAAAAAAGTAGAAAAGTTAAAGTTGATTTTGTTAAAGTGTTTATTAACTTTAGTCTCTTTTTTATCTGCTAAATATTTGGCCCAATTTATCTGAAGGTCCACCATACAAATCCCTGTAATGAGATAACACCATAGACACATCTTCAATGTATTAAAACCTGCATACTAAATATATAAACATGTGATCTGCCTTCAAATTTTATGATTTGCTTTCAGAACTACTTACATATTCTGACTAATTTGATATTGTGAAATTCAACTGTTATAATACAATGAGAAAATACAATATTCAACCTGTACCAGATTTTACATGTAATAACTGCATTTACTTATTTAAATATAGGTAATTATTGTATTATACAGCAATACCACCAATAACATATTTACCTAGCAATATACTTACAGTATAAATACACATAAAAGCTCTAGGATATAACATATTTATATAACGTATATAAGTGATGGATGTTACATTGACACCCTGCATTTTTAATATTGTAATTCATATCAACAACTCCTAAAAATTCATTTTGTCATTATTGGTTATTTGCTATTTTAAAAATAATCAATGCAAAAAAACAAAAAAGCCTTTCAGGTGATTGGCAAACTTTATTTCACCCGGATATTCTTATGTCCAAAATGACACCTACATTTTTGTTTATTTAAATAGGTTTATTAAACAAGAAATAAAAAACAATGCATCTCTATTGTAAACACTAAAAGATAATTTCATACGAAGGCCACTCCACAGATCTTAGGATGGCTTACCAAAACATGGCATCTCCATTTTGGCAGGTCTCAACAGGCCTAGCGCTCTTCACCGAGTGTTAGGTCTCAGATGAGCAGAAATCGATGTGAGTGAGGCACTTGTCCAAAGCATGTTGACCGAATGAGCAATACTCCCGGCATTAAGAGGGAAAGTTCATTCCGCCTACAGGAACGAAGGTTTCTGGGGCCAGGGTCGGCGGGCACAGTTGGTAGAAGAGCTGGCCCCCAGGCGAGGAACTCACCGGGGTTACAAGGCTCGGTTCGGCTCCTTTGGGGGCACAGAAGGAAACAAGGGAGCAAGGCCTTGTGACTCCAGCCCCTCTCTGCCAAAGCGCTCCATCTCTCACTTTCTTCCTCTCTATCCTTTCCTCCTCTGGGCTCCCAGTGCCGCACTCCTGCATCTGTAATTCAAAGAGACAAAGGAATGAAAACAATCTTTTGCAGCTGGCCAAGAATGGGAAGAGGAGCACAAGAAGATGAAGGAAAATAAAAGACGGCCCTTGATGATGCACAAGACAAAGATGACTCTGTGTGTGTATGGTGTATGTGTGAGAGAGAGAAAGCGTCTAATGGCTGGGAAAGTGTTTATGTTGAGGAGTGACTGTTTAGGAGGGCTTTTTGTTTTGCTCCCCAAGAGAAGCGTCAGGGAGCCATGCTTGATCTATACACTAGCCACTTCTCTAGTTGCGTCAAGGGAGCCTGGCCACACCCCCATGACAGCATATTTCCTTTCATGATCTGCGGCACAGAAGAAGAAGAAACAGCGGAGCAAAGACTAGAAAAAGGAAGAGAGTGAGCAAGAGAGCAAAAGAAGGACAGCTTTGGATGGGCCACCAAAGGCAAAAGGTTAAGAGCTTCTGAAATATAAAGAAGGGCACTGAGGGTTCTGGGGTTCTATTTGCTTGAAGTGTAAAGTGCCCAAAGTTCTTATGTGCAAAGAACATTTTAGGAATTCAGAAATATCTTTAAAGGCGTCTGTTTGAAAGCCACTGCTGAACATGACTTAAGAATTCAATGCCACGTGTCTGCACTAAGTGACATGTTCAACCTCCATTTGGCCCCAGTTTGATTAGAATACTATGGGTTATTCTGATTCTCTCAATATGCAACAAATACAAATCCTTGTACATGCTGCCAAGATTGACAAATTTAAATATGGCCGGTTTAAAGTTCAAGAACTAATCACACATTTTTAGATATGCAAAAAACATAGCTTTTGGTTTTACAATTTGATGCTGAAATTAATTAAGAATATAGAGGCTGGTGACACTAGCTAAATTGCTACCACGATCCATTTATTTACATTAAAGGGATTTTGGTTTGCTTGAGAGATAACATTCAAAAGACTCATCAAACATACAAATTCTTCCCTATTTTAAATTTTTAGTATTTCAAAGTTCCTGTTTAGCTTTTTAGCTACATGCAAGGATATTTTGAAAATTGCTACTGTTATTTCAGTAAAGGTAATATCTATTTTCCATATAAAACATCTTTCCAGGGAATTTAGTTGTCATAGCTACAGATTAAATATTGAAACTGAGGTAAGTTCTTTTGAAAAGATTAAAATTAAATAAATAGTTTGAACAAGTTTTGATAAAGATAGATAGCTACTGTTCACTCTGTTAAATAAGATACCTGTAGCTAGTAATGGGTTTTTATACCCGCTCTCCATCTCATTCTTACTTGTATACACAATCTGCTTCTTCTTGAACACAGAGGGATCATGTAGGCCCTAAAAAGTTGACCTAACTAAGCAAAAAAACTGTGGCCACCTCAAGGCCATTGAAAACTTACAGCATTCTGCAATTGTTTTTGTAAATAGACTTAGATTGCATATCATTCAGAGGACATGTTAAGGTGCTAAAGATACATCAGCACTGTGGTCAGGATTTCCTGATGCCCCCTTAGTATTATCCACATCAGTTTAGATTATTGCAGTTCAGTCCATTGAGGTTGCCAGATATTTCTTAAGTGAAAAAGGATCTACTGAGGTTTTACCCTGGAGAAAAACTCAGAGCATAGAAAGTTTTGACTCAAGCTGAAGATTATACATTTTCTTTGGCATTAAAGTATATTGTATTTATTATATTGTTGCATGGATATTTTTAGTTGTAATTTATTATATTTATGGAACCTTTAAAATGTAGTAATTTGGCTTCAAATATGGTTTCCAACAACCACTATTTGGCAGGTTATAGTATATAATAGAACTTGTTCCATATTTGGGCCATGAAAAAGGAGCAGGTTATATTTAGCATGCTGTTAATTCACTATTTATACTCAATTGTTCAAGTGTTTAAATAATGCCAACTTTTTAGTTGATGAACAGGTTTAAAGGAAAAGCTGACTAAGTAGATATTTGTATTTGTTGAAAATTATACAAATGTCACACGGCTATGTTTACACCAATTATTTAGAAGACCCATGTATGTGCCACACATGCACAAACATAAACACACACACACACACACACACACACACACACACACACACACACACACACACACACACACACACACACACACACACGAACACATGCAAACACAGGGAATATTTTGCTCAGCTTTCACTTTAATAAAAGAATCTGTGTATCGCTGCATGATTTCCACTGCTGCTGAAGAGATTAATTGACAAAGCGTGTAAGAAAAAAAACAACTCTAATCCTGGCCACCAGCAGTGAAAATTCTAGCCCAAATTTCTCACAGGTGTCTGTGGATGGATAGAGAGAGAGAGAGAGAGAGAGAGAGAGAGAGAGAGAGAGAGAGAGAGAGAGAGAGAGAGAGAGAGAAAGCCAGAGAGAGGAAAAAAAAGACGAAGAGATAGGATAAGGTTGATGGAATTATGTAAATATGAAATATCCGATATTGCAGTTGTACTGTGCTCATAGGTGCTGAAGCTGAGTCCAGCAGTGGTGAACAGCGGTGGCACTTTTTTTTCTGCATCAACCTGATGATGCACAGCTTCTGTATCTATATCTGTGTATATTCGTACTGTGCGAATTGAGTTTCTCAGGTTCCCTCTATTATATCAGCTGCCGTCTGTTACAGTGGATGCGTTGTTATCCGCCTATTTTCAAACACTGCGTTCTGCCGGATCACGTCGCACAAAGGTGTAAGCCTGGTTTTATAACCAAGGTGTCTCTATGAATGCAAATTGATTAAGAATTGTGCATGAGAGTGTGTGTGTGTGTGTAGGGGGTCTCTACCAATGTAACAACCACAGTAACTCTGTTGTGGGCTTTAAGTGTTTTGTGTACAGGGCCATTACTTCTTATTTTAACTACATGGCCTGCACTACACAAACACACACACACACACACACACACACACACACACACACACACACACACACACACACACACACACACACACACACAAGTTGGCAGATGCTATATTTTCTCTGAATGCTATTAGGATGTCTTTAAACCATTTGAATGCAAATTGATCTGTAACTTAAATCCTTTCCCATAAATTCAATTCATCTATTAACACTGAGACTGTTCCATCCTGTGTGTTACACTGTGAACTGTGAATATGCCACTACGATAACAATATCCTAATATGTCTAAATTTTGTTTGTAATGAAGTATTAGATAAGTGGCAAGTGCTTAGTTTTTGCTTACAGTAAATGATTGTCAGGACTATTTCCATTGACTACGGTTCCCATCAGCCATGGCACCCTAACGTCATACCACATAATCTTGTAGTACAGCTACATAAGAGCTCTATAGCAGGTCAATCAAGATCTTCCACTCTAAACCATGCATTGTCACACAGGCATTGTCATGCTGGAGTGGGTTGGGCCTCCTAGTTCAAGGGGAAATTTAATGTTACTACATTCAAAGACGCCCTAGACAATTGTGTGTGGTAACAGTTTAGAAAAATAACTATATTTAGTCCGGTGTCCCAATACTTTATTTTCAAATAGTATATGAAAAGCTACATCACAAGTATACATTATGATATAATTCATTATCTTAAATGTCTTATTGCACAATTAAGCTGCTCACACAATATATATATATATATATATATATATATATATATATATATATATATATATATATATATATATATATATATATATATATATAGTATTATTTAACCACACATTCGCACGACTACATCTTCAAGGTGGAATAAGGAATAAAATGGTAATAGAATGTGCTGGCATAAGTGCTGTTGTGTAATTTTTATTTCTGTAATTATTTTTATTGTGTTATTGTTAAAAAAAAACAAATGTATTTATTTAGTTTTAAGTTATTAATTAGGTGTGGATCCCAGTTCTTCTTATACACACAGTTATACATTAGAATTTTTTTTTTAAGTCTATTTATTTGTCTCCAATTTATGTTATTGCATTTGACAAAACATAACGTCAGCCTGCGTTTTTTTTCCCCATTTTTTAGGGAAGGTTTTAGGTTTAAAGGCTTATGCTTGTGCTATTAAAAGAAAATCACTGCACAACAAATATTAAAGAGAAATCTGGAAATATAGGGGGTATAACTTTTGTGTTTAAATACTTTAAAAATGACTCGAACTCTGGCCTGAGTCTAACTTGCGACTGGAAATGCATACATTTACCTAAATTTCATGCGCAACAATGACCTTGAACATTGAATCTTGAACAATGGTTTTTAATTTTTTTTTCAGATACTACTGGACAGCCACAATTTATTGAGCAATTTAAGAACCACTGCCAAAGTCAAAGAAAATACAGAAATGTTGTTCTCGGGTCTACACACACACACACACACACACACACACACACACACACACACACACACACACACACACACACACACACACGCACACTTTTCCTCTCTTGCTCTCTCACACAGACCCTTAGCCATAACTCATTACCAGATGACTAGCTGGCAGTGAAAGTGCGAAGGATAAAGAGAAAGAGAGCTAGAGGCAGGGGGGATGGAGAATTACTCCATCAGCGTGTGGACACATCTGAACAGAGATGTAGCTAAAGGGAGAGAACTGTTACTATGTGTGTGTATGTGTGCCTGCTTTTTTTATGGGGAGTCTTTCCCTAAGTAATCCCTCAGCAATCTTCACTTTTCACTGGATAGCTGTCAAAAATAGGATGAGTATAGCTCTATGGGCTCAAGCACAATATTTTGATCCTCAGGCAGGAATTTGTGCATCATATGTGCACGCTATGCTTTCAAATAACAATGATACACGCCACCAACGTGACGTGATATATACGGTTGCAAGCTAAGCACGTGGATTAGGATCAGAAAGAAGGAGTTTACATTTACGCCGAGTTGGCATCAGTACCTTGTGAGGAAAACATATTGGAGTTTTTGTTGTTTGCATTGCAAGATGCTTAATGTAGGAGAAAGGAGAGAAGGCAGACATAATCTATTTGAAAAATTTGAACATATTCAGTCATCTTTGTGATTTTTTAATAGTTTTTATAAATCTTGGGAACAATCAGGATTGTTGTTTTGCCTTTGAAATATTAACTTTTATTTATTTAGATTATAATTGATCTTGCTCTCAAATGCTTTCTTTTGATATGGGTAGTTGTAAGTGGTCACATTGTTGAAGAGACAGAAGGCAGAGCCGGAGGTGCCGTAGTTGAAAATGCTGTGATTTTCATTGGGAGTGACGAGGATGGACAGGATTATAAATAAGTTAATTAGAGGGACCATGCAGGTAGGATGTTTTGGAGACAATGTGTGAGAGGCGATTGAGGTCTCGTTAGGAGCATGGAGCCTCCAGGCAGGAGGAAAAGAGGAAGGCCAAAAAGGAGGTTTATGGATGAGGTGAGGGAAGACATCCAGGTGTTTGGTTGGAAAGAGGCAGATGTAGAGGACAGAGTGTTATGGAGACGGATGATCCGCTGTGGCAACCAGGAATTGTTCACCTGCAGCAAACTTGTCTGCGTTTTTTAAAGAGGTTAAAAAGGTTAACATGCAGATGCAACTACTACATTTTGTATAAATGGTCAATTTATTGATGTCTGAGGTTGGATTCTAACATCTATATGATCTGCAAAGAAGCTATTTCGAAAGATGTTATCACTGTAACTAGTGGCATGAAAAATTTTCTTTTAAAAATGTTGCTATTTCAATTGCAAAATAGTGTAGCAGTCCATACAATATTAATATATATGAACTGTTTAATTTGGTTTTGGCATTTTTTTTTTGCAAGTAGTTGTCCTATGATCTCCATTTTTCTCAGTGCCCCAGTGTTCCATCAACTAGGGGAAAAACACAAAAACCAAGTAGGATTTTCAGGACTCACTCATATTCAAGTGGAAGTTACTGCTGTGTGGTTGTAAACATTTTAACATTTTATAATATCTAAATGTAACATTTAGTCTCCAGTTTCTGTTATAATTGTTAAATGTTAAACTAGATTTTGTATTGTGCTTGTGGAGATTTGAGCTTATTCATGTTATAACGACCTCTACCTAATTCAGCCACAATGGTGTTAGTAAAGTCAAGAATTGATTTAAGGTGAGATACATTTATTCCAAATATGTTAGAGCTGGTGTCAGAGCACTATAGCAGACCACTAATGATTTTCCACTTCAACCCATGCAAAATATATCTTCATTGAGCTGGCTTCATGCACAGGGGCATTGTCATCCTGGAACAGGTTTGGGTCTCCTAGTTCAAGTGAAGAAAAAATTAAATGCTGTCATTTCCTAAAGCATCTTATACAATTGTGTATTTCTAACTTTGTGGTAAGAATCACTTAAGGCTGAAAAAGTCAAATGTCCCAAAACTTTTGTTTATTTAGTGTTTAAGGAGTTAGGAGTGGCCAAGCGACAGATTCATATTAATGCTTAATACCCTTTTCTTATTTCTATTGCATTGTGGCAGCTAATGAACAGAGACCTGTTTTGGCAGACACTCTGCATAAACAGATTTACAATGGTGTGTAATTATAAATGTAAAGATTTTTTCAAGGAGATGTTAATGTATGGTTTTTTCAAAGGAGTCTCCAATGTCACTGTTTTCTCCAACAGTCAGATGCAGTTTTTTGTGGGTTTTTTTACCTACCATGGCTTAGAGTGGCAATTAAAACTGTCTGTGTGGAAACATAGCAAACTTTCATTTAGTGTCCTGATTATTTAAAACACCAAAATTACTTTAAAACATTTTACTATGTTGAGTAAAGTTTTACTAATAAAAAACATACATTTGCATAAAGCATCCATATTTGTCCATACCCATGTTGATTAGAGTGTTAAAAACTGGAATAATATTAATTCTAGGTACATTTAGAACAGAAAAAAATTGCGATTATGTTGGCATTAATCATGAGTTAACTCATGATAATCATGTGATTAATCGTGATTAAATATTTTAACTGACTGACAGCCCTATTATGTATATATATATATATATATACTTTACAAAATAAAAACACCCCCATGGCCAAGTTTGCTGTATTCCTGTTGTCAGATTGTGCACTTCCTGCCATCCTCATGCTAACACTGAGAACTCTGAGCAAATCCTGGACTAGCCTGTGTGTGTACACCTCCAGCATCAGCACGGATATGGTTTGCGAAAACAGCAAATTGTCAAAACAGTGTTCTCCCATTCCCTCAGCAGTACGAGAAGATGCAGAGATGTCGACAACGCTGCCAGAGAGAGAGAGAAGTGGCAGCTTGCGGCCGGGAGCAGTGGCAAGCCCCAAAGCTTGCAATCTAATTATTTATCCTTTGAGTAAATGGTTCCATGCCTGCCTGATTTATGACAAAGAACTATGTTAAAAGAACACTTTAGATCTACAGCGGGTTTGAAGGGGAAGAGCATAGCGAGGTGAGAATAGCCTAGCCTAGCTTAATACTCTGGCTCACGCTTACAAACCGCTTTGCCATTGTGCTTACTCCATAAACTTATTTTTTTATTTTTATTTTTTTTTACCTTCCATCCACCCCCCCCCCCCACACACACACACACGTGCACACACACACACACACACACACACACACACACACACACACACACACACACACACACACACACACACACACACACACCACCTCCCATCCCCTGAAACTGAATTTCTCTTCTGCTCCGAGTGCTTAATAAATACATCAGGCTAAAAAGTGCTGCGCTATTAAATTTGAAGCAGATGAAATATGAATGAAGCGACAGCACTTCAGGTGCATCGGCTG
>NC_139575.1:31916450-31951450 GCF_946808225.1 Silurus aristotelis
TGCCTAAAGAATGGACACATGCACTTGACTGACCTTTACACATTCCACTTGCAGGACAAAGAAAATTTCTTCAGTGCTCACATATATTACATTTGGCCCTTATCGAAAGCGAATTACAACTAAACAGGGTTAAGGGCCTTAGTTAAGTGCCCAGCAGTGGCAGCAGGATTTAAACCTGTGACTTTCCAAGCCAAAGTACAATGTCTTAACCACTGAGCTACAACCACCCATATCAATCTAGTAATGAAACAGTGAGTGAAACTTCTTCTTCTTCCTCTTTTGGCTTCTCCCATTAGGGGTCGCCACAGCCGGATCATCCATCTCCATATCCCCCCTGTCCTCTACATCTGCTTCTTTCAATCCAACTACCTGCATGTCTTCCCACACCACATCCATAAACCTCCTCATTGGAAAACTTAAACATCTTCAGCTCTGCTACCTCCAGCTCCACCTCCTGTCTTTTACTCAATGCCACTGTCTGTAAACCATACTACATCAAAGGTCTGACCACAGTCCTATCACTCCTGCAGACACCCTTCTATCACAAATCACTCCTGCCACTCTTCTTAACCCACTCCACCTTGCCTGCACTCTTTTCTTCACTTATCTAACACACTCTTCATTACTTTGCACTGTTGACCCCAGGTACCTGAACTCCTTCACCTTCTCCATCTCTTCTCCATGCAAACGCATCACTCCACTGCCCACCCTTTTATTCACACACATGTTCTCTGTCTTACTCCTACTGACTTTCATTCCCCTTCTCTCCAGCATGTACCTTCCCCTCCTTAGGCTCTTCTAAACCTGCTCCCTACTCTCACCACAAATCACAATATTATCTGCAAACATCATAGTCGAGGAAGACTCCTGTCTGACCTCGTCCATCAACCTGTCCATCACCACTGCAAACAGGAAAGGGCTCAGAGCCGATCCTTGATGCAGTCCAACCTCCACCTCGAACCAGTTGTTCCTACTGCACTCTTCACACTGTCCTCATACATGTCCTGCACCACCCTCACATACTTCTCTGACACACCTGGCTTCCTCATACAATACCACAACTCCTCTCTGAATCCATATAAACAATGCAACTTCTTCTCCTTTCTCTCTGACCTTTTCTACACTTCTCCATCAACATTCTCAAAGCAAATATTGCATCTGTGGTGCTCTTCCTTGGCATGAAACCACACTGTTGCTCACAGATGGTCACTAATTATTTTAAATCATCAAATGCCTAATCATTTTGGTAAGCACCTTTGCACCATCAAAATTAATTATTATACCTTTCTACTAGTAAGAATTTTGAACAACAATAAACAAAACATTAATGACATCTTTGTGTGCATTACGAGTTGCTGTTAAGGATGCAATGAATTGCGGGAACAAAACAAAACCCTGTTTGATCGCAGGGTCTGCAAGCTGCAAGCGTGCTAATAAAAGAGAAAGCAAGAAAAAGGCTTTTTATTCGGCAAATATTCAGTACAGCACAGTGAAATTCTATCTTCACATATCCCAACGATGCTAGGAAGCTGGAGTCAGCAATGAAACAGCACAAATGGAATACTAAACGTTTGTTCAGGGGGCCAGCTTGGCAATAATTGAACCCCACTCTTTTGATCACTAAACCAGAGCCTCAACCACCGAGCTACCACTTACTGGACTGCAGAATAACCAGACTGGTCTGAGCTGACAGTAAGTCTATTGTAACTCAACCAAACAGTCATTAAAAATGTGGTGAGCAGAAAAGCATCTCAGAACACCTTGAAATTGATGAGGTACACATAATGATTTCATCAGGTCCCACTTCTGTCAGCCAAATTCAGGAATATGAAGCTATCATAGGCATGATTCTCCCAAAACTAGAAAAATCAACAAGAAATAAAATCAAAACTGACCAATTTAAACAAAAAATATTTATTCCACATTTCGACATTTGAGCTGAATCCTTAAAGGAGAGTGTTGTATTGTTTTAACCAAACGCAATGTATTTCCTGCTTTGGCAAGAAGTCTGTTCTTCCGCTGTGCCAGCAGGAGCTCTGGCATGCTCCGGCGAGCGACCCACAATGCATTCCTCTGGTTACCGCTGTCAGGGACAACAGGAAACGTTTTAATTTAGCTTCCCTTATCTCATCACATTGGCTATTCATTAATGACGCGTTTTAATTAGCCATTAGTTAACACGTTTCTAGTGTCAGAGATATGACGAGAGAATCCCAGTGGGGTATGTATGTGCAGGAAATGGAGAGATGAATACCCACCCTCTCCCTTTCTCTCTCTCTTTTTTCTTTCTCACTCTCTCTTTCTCTCTCTCTCTCTCTCTCTCTCTCTCTCTCTCTCTCTCTCTCTCTCTCTCTCTCTCTCTCTCTCTCTAGCTCCCTCTTTCTCACTTGGTGTGTCTCTCAGGACAATTACTTAACACCACTATTGCACACAGTTCTGGCTTATTAAAGGATGTTCACTTGTGGGCTATCATTGTACTCAGGGACAATAGAACACACACACACACACACACACACACACACACACACACACACACACACACACACACACACACGTAAGCATGCTCTTGTATTGTCTATAGAATTATTTCTGTTGTGCTCCCCTCTATCCCTCACACACACACACACACACACACACACACACACACACACACACACACACACACGCACACACACACACACACACACACACACACACACACACACACATGCACATGGTCTGACACCTCATCAGTGAGAGAGAGAGAGAGAGAGAGAGAGAGAGAGAGAGAGAGAGAGAGAGAGAGAGAGAGGGATTAAAGTTAATTAGCATGGAAAATAACAACATAGCAGATAGATAAAAACAGAGTGTGTCGGTCAGTGCGAGTCTTATGGCACCTGCCTTAATTAAGATTGTTTACAGAGTGGCATGGTTCATTTTCAGTATACATTCTATTGTAAAACACGCACACACGCACAAAATGCAAAATGTCACCACTACACTCACATGAACAGTGCATAGTGAGAAGATACTATTGAAATTGCACATATCTATATTTACTTTTTTTGATGTGAAAAACATTGGATGAAGTGACCTGTTTTGATTAATTGTGTTTTCGTTTTCTTCATATGGACAGCTTTGCTTACCTGGTAAATAGATAGCTCTAGGATTCACTACGGGAAGAATTGTGACACTCTGGGCAATGTTCTGTTGGGAAACCTTCGGTCCTGCCATTTATGTGGATGCTACATTGGCACGTTATTCCTACTTGCTGCAGACCATAGCGCCAGTGGTCTTTTTCAGCAGGATAATATGCCCTGCAACACTATGAAATTAGTCATGTATGGTTTTTAGGTGTTTCTCATTAATATACATTCAGTATCCCATAACGATTAAGTGAGAACAGAATTCTAGAAATGTCTGTAAAAATGTTTTATAAAAAAACCTTGACATATCACATAAGTATTCAGTACATAAGCATGCAGACCCTTGCAAAACATTTGAAAATTAGCTCAGATGCCTCCCATTTCTCTTGATTGTTGCTGAGATGTTTCTACACCTTGAATGGAGTCTACCTGTGGAAAAGTCTATTGATTGGACATAATTTGGAAAGACATACACCTCTCTATAGAAGGCCTCAAAGCTAACAATGCATATCAAAGCAAAAACCCAGCCATGAGGTGAAAGGAACTGCCTGTAGAGTTCAGAGATAGGGTTTTTCAAGGAACAGATCTGGAGTAGGCTATTAAAAATTCCTGCTGCATTAAAGAGTCCTGCACAACCAGGACTTTTCTCACGTTGGTCTCTCTGACTGAGCTTTGGAGATCCTGAGTGGAGATGAAACAAATATCCAGAGAGATAAACATCACTGCAGCCATTTATTGATCAGGCCTTTATGGCAGAGTGGCTAGACAAGGGCCTCTCCGCAGTGAAAAACCCTCTTTTTTTCTAGGTATGATGTGCTGAAGTATGGAACATTGAACTGTATAAATTATTCAAATATATTTCCCATAGTTCAATACTTATGCTTTTGATATATATGTCTATTCAAAAGCAAGTACTTTTATACTTTTACTCAAGTTCAAATGTAAAAGATGTACAATTGCTTTACTGGAACAATATGTAAGCAGGGGGTTTGTACTTTTACTCAAGTATAGGAAAGATGTACTTTATCTACCACTGGTAAATTGTCCCTATCCATTCTTGCAAAGCAGCAACAGCAGTTTTTACCTCTCCATATGCTGTATGTGTTGTTGCTTGAATATACTGTAGGTGCTATGATGTGAGTGCACAAAACAGTATCTCAATCAAGCAAAATCTGCACATTGCAATACTGAGCACTTCACTGTACACAAAATTAAGCGGCCTTTGTTTGCTGCGCTCCAGTTATTATTTTTTTATTATTATTATTATTATTATCATCATCATCAGCATTGTCCTGTGTACCACTACAGTATCAGAATGCAATTTTATAGCTAATGTGGGTGGATCTGTTTCTGAATCAAGACAAATTAGCAAGGATTGCAAATGAAGCGATTGGGACAATGAGGGGAGCAAGATATAATATGGTTTTCTCATTTACTAGGTGATTAATAGAATTGAAAAAGAAACTTTATTAAAAAAAAATTCACAGTATAATATTGGAAGTTTTTTTTTTAAGCAGATTGGCTAGTGTTGCTCTAATCAACATGGACCAGAGTATAGCTAACATTCCAATCGAGTAAAAGTTCGCTTAGACTCCAATCATAAATTTACATTATATGAACTGAATGCATTCAACATAAAAAAATAGAATGGTTTATAGAAGCTATTGCAAATCTGAAACAAACAAAAAAACGGTTTGTAATTTTTTTTTAAACAAAACAAATAAATACACTTTATATAGAAAGTGCAGTAGAAGAACAGTATAATCACACTATATGAGCTGGTTGAAACTGGTTGTCAATAAAGCAGGGGAAAACTGCAGACGTTTTTCATATATGTACCCGCACATATAGGTTTCATTTGGTGTATGGTAATTGAAAAAGTAAACACTCCAGCCTTCAGAATTACAAATGTAAGTATTTGTGATTAGATTATTGACGGGATTATTTTTGGAGGAAAAAAAGAAAGCCTCATGAATAGCAAAATGACACTAAGCGCTGTGGGAGCGATTCTTAATCTCCAGAGCTCGGCAGAGGTCACCCAAACTGGGGCCAAATCAAAGTGATTATGGGTCTGCAGATCAATACACACTTTATATGAGATTTACTCGCCCTCGTTGAATAGCACAAGTTCAGCAAAAAAATGAAGACTGGTGTAGTTTGGATAAACTGGCGCACTATAAAGGATAGGTTTTCAAAAATAAATTTAACCAGGATTTAGGGTGGATTGAGGAACTTGAGGAATGCGTGTGGAAGTCAATGAGTTGCGCACTTCACCAGCATTGGAGTGCATTTGTTACTTAACAGGAAATGGCTAAAATGTTTCGTTAGTGCTCTTGTGTTAATGAATATACAACATGCACATGAAAACTAGGCCTGTATGCATAAGTATGCTTTCTCACACACGCACACACTGCAGGAAGGTTTTAACAGCAGCCCCCGAGGCCACCTAGTCAGTCATTTCTCTCACCATTGTGTCTGGAGAATAAGGAGAGCTCTGGCACCATCACACACACACACACACACACACACACACACACACACACACACACACACACACACACACACACACACACACACACTTACTCACATGGTCCTTTAGAGGATATCTCTAATCTTTACACACACATCTATCTCTGCTGGGAAAATAATGGTTGCCTCACTACAATTAGCGTAATGACTCTGGAAAAGACACACACACGCATACACACACACAGAGACACACAAATGCTTTTATTCACATTAACATCCAGACAAAATCTTTCTCTCTTTCATGTCGGTGTCCGTGCAAATTCAAATTGTGCAGCGCACGTTAACCTTGCTAACCCCCCTGCCTCTGTCTGGTCCAGGCTTCATAAGATGGAGATGAGAGAGAGCGAGAAAGAGAAAGAGAGAGAGAAAGAGAGAGAGAGAGAGAGAGGGGCATGGGTATGAAACAGCAAAAAGAGGGTTAGGAATCAGAGATGCAGGAACAATCCAAGGTCAGTGGAAAGAGCAAAGGTCATATTTAAAGCATTAAACTTTCTACACTTGCACTTGGTCCTATATTTTTACAGCCTAGGGTAAGTTGCCTAGTATATATCATGGCTATGAATTAATGTCAGACCAGATTATATAACAAAAAATATATATATTTTATATTCTGATAAATTTCTGTAAGGAAAGACTTTATGGAGGCACAGCAATATGATCCATAACAATAAAGGATTCTGAGAATCCTTTTCAAAGCGTTCATTTTGTAAGAACTAGAAGCATTGTAAGAAATTGTTCCGATATGGACGTGAGGACCAGTTAACATGGTGTGTTAAAAAAAGAAAAAGAAGAATCTAATTTGTAATTTATTTGTAAAGTACAATAGTGTATATACGTAATTTGACTCGGTTGCTGAGTTCTCATTTTGCTTCTTGACATAACATGAGATAACAAACACAAGAACAATTGACAGGTAGCGTTTGCTGTGTAATGCAATGTCATTATTTGTATTTTTAGTGCTCCAATTAATAATTTATTTATTTTTTTGTGAGTATGGCTTATGTATAGCTCCTAACTCTAGCACTAACAATGAACATTTAAAAAAAGGTATTTTTAATTTGATTGCTGTAACAGGTCTCAAAAAATTTGGGACAAGGCCATGTGTGTAGCATCTGGGAACTAAAAAAGACCAGTTGCTAAAGTTTTAAAAGAAGAATGTTGCCCCATATGTGTCTTATACAGGATTCTGGCTGCTTAGCGGTTCTGGGTGTCCTTTGTTGTATTTTTTGTTTCATAATGTGAAAATGTTTTGGACCTGGACTTTTCTACTACTAAGTCATGCTATTGTAAATAATTCAGTATGCAATTAGCATTGTCTTGCTCAAATATGCTGAAAAAGCCATTTTCTGGAGGGAAGCATTTGTTGCTCTAAAATGTGTATACTGTATACCGTTCAGCATTGATGAAGATTTTACAAATCAACAAGCTGCCCATTTCACAGGCACTAATCATTGCATTCTGTTATTATTTACATTTTACACAGTATCCTACCTTTTGGAATTCGGTATATAACCAAAAAAAAAAAGCTGGAGATGTATTAGCTGTATTACACAGTGTTATTCTGAATAAGTATTAGTCTCTTGCTTTTTTTTGTTAGGTCCTACAGCATCCAGATCAACATCCATGGTCTCAACCCCATGCCGTGTGAACCTTTCTGGCAATTAAAACGAAAATATATGTTCATTTCTATTTGTATCTGTATTTATATTCATTTATTATCTGTTCAATCCAAATAATGTATTGTATCTATACTGAAGTGGATAATATATAATCTACATATGGTACATTTCACTGAAAGTAAATAAAGTACAATACTGCCCAAGGGCAAAAGTAGCACAGAAAGGTTCATATATACAAAACACTGACCCAGTTATCATATTCATGAAGAACTTATGTGTTCACAAGTGGGACTACATTGGAAGAGAAGCTTCTGCTGTCTGGAGGCTTTAACACACATTGATCTGAAGGCCCTGCTAAGATGATGGATTTTGAATATGTGATGGTTTGGGAGCAAGGGGTCACCAATGACTTTTTCTGCTTGCTTCCTGGCTCTGGAGGAGAACAGGTTGTCAAGGGAGTGCAGGTTTCTTTCTCTGAGCTTTTCAGGTGCCCTGGCAATATGTTGCATTCTGTTTAGGTTGCCGAGCCAAATCAGATCATTATTGAGGTGGCAAGGACAGACAGGCTGGGTAGAACTTGGCTAACAGCTCTTATTGCCAATATATGAGCTATTTTTGGCAATGTAGTTATGTTGGCTTTCCGACATTGTCCCTGTTTTGAGATATAGTGATTCCCAGGAAATCCAAAGGCCTCCCTAGACACTCTAGTGGGGATGTGAAAAGGTAGTGGTGGGGGCAACCTTCTAAAGTCCACTGCCAGCTCTGAATTTGTTGAGGTATGAGAGAGTGGACCAGTTGTTTCCAATAGAAATTATTAAAACTTGCCACCATATTGGATGAGACAAATGATTAGTGTGTCGTCTGCAAACTTAAAGTACAAACTACAAGAGATTAACAGAAGGTATTTAAATGGTGCAGTCATGTCCTGGGGTGCACTAGTGTCGCTGGCATTAGGCTTCACAAAATGAAGGTCCCCATTATCACCTGCTGCCACATACCAGTCCTATTCAGCAACCAACTTTAGATGGAGGCAGTTGAGCTCTGAAAAAGTGAGCTGGGTGAACTTGAAGTGCTTAAGGGTGTAATGAATAATGACAGTGTCATCAAATGACCATTTAGACCAATATTTAAATTGTAGGTGGGTGTATATCCAGGTCTCTGTGGCTTCCTTCAGAAGACCAACAACAGTCTCTCAAATGTCTTTGTAACTACAGGTGTCTGGTAGATGGTCCACAGATTTTGGTCCTAGACTTTTCTGGAACCACACACATCTTCAGTAGTGAAGAGCCTGATAGTTGGCACAGACCTTCCTGCAGATGAGTGAAACATCATTAGATTTCTGGTCTTGGATTGCCCTTTTAAATCACATAGATACTGCATGGATTGCAGTAATAATATCAGACATCCCTGAAGTAAAAAAAAAAATAAAAACGGAGGCATTAGGGATGGAATTTTCTCAGGGCTGGAGGGAGAAAACATAAGCCCTATTCTGACAGGATAAGATTTACATGCTAACCTGGTATGCTTACATCATTCCCAGGTTCTCCTTGGCAATTTTATTTAAATCCAGAGCTGCCATAACAGTGTTTTTCTCCCTGAGAAAATGACAGACCAATTTACCTACAGGTTTTTGAACAAATCTCATCATTTCAATCTTGTCCAGATAGACACCTCTGTAATTTTGCAGGCAGATGCTACCTTGCGCAGAGAGAGAAAAAAACAAAAGTTTGTTGACCACTGCTACATTAGTCACCAAGTGTGCACCAGTGTTAAACACTGACTCGTAATAAAAGGGTTGTAATAATAACACCACCAGAGATAAATTTACCATTAAATTCCTGTCCAGATTTTCTAAAAATGAATTTCATCATCTGCATTACCAAATAATTAAACCATAAAACACAACGGTCTGTGCTGTTATATGAAAATATTCAAGAATGAGCTATGTAATAATGAGGAAATGAATGATTGAAATCTTTCACCCCTGAAAGATAATTGATTTGCCAAAAACAAAGTGCATAGTAATAGGTTTAATTCTTTGTATACCACAGTAATTTGACAATATTTGAGTATATGCTATTGATTTATATCGACTGTCTGACCCACGATGTTATATAAAATTTGCATTAATGGTATTTGCAGACATCTTTATACAGAGCAACTTAAAATCTTTGCATTTAGACAACTTCAGCAACTGAGGGATAAAGGGCTTGCCCATGGGCCTAGCAGCTTGTTGGGGCTGGGATTTGAACCCATAAACTTCTGATCAGAAAGCCAACAATTTAACAACTAAGCTACAACTTCCTGAGTAATTAACAGAATCTTCCAGATTAGATTAGAGAATTTAAACTGTCCACTATTTCTAACTGTAACACATCCTGAAAAAAAATACTGCCTGTAAACAAAAGTAAAAAAAAAAAAATTATTAAGGCAAATTTGTCTACAAAAATTTCAACCAGAGACACCATTACTAAAGCCATGCACTAATTTTGCTGTATAACCATGTTGTAAACATGTTTGTAAACATTTTTTTCTAACCTAGGTTCCTAGGCTTTGTGCAAAACACTGCACACATTAACACAGCGTTCCTAAAAAGCAATTTTCATTTAAAAAGCACTACAGCTGTAAATGGCACTCATTTACAAATTGGACACACTTTGTCCTTAAACACTAAACTGCTTTATTTTTCCAATTTCGAAACCCAACTCTGAATTCTGCGAAACAATCCACAGGTGAATTTGTCCCTTTTGGGCCACAATGGAAGCCAGTGTTATGTCTAGACTTTGAAGAAGAGCAATAAGACCAAAGTCGGATGAGATCTGGGTCATTTTCAGTCAGTCATGTATTGCACATGAGGGAAAATGAGACCGCAGGCCATTCTGAGCTTTAACACTGTCACCTTTATTCTTTCTGACATTTAGGAATGAGATCGTTCTCTTTAGCCTGTGCTACTGTACATACTGTATATGGCAGTTCCACATCAGTAGACATGTCACAACTAAACAGAAGCAAATGGATGAGGCATGAGTGATATAGATGTAGGGTCTTTCCAGGGCTTGATAAATCAATCCAAGCAATACTTTAACCTTCTGTTCAGGCAGGGAGAACATTGTTTGTGATGTGGATAAAGTGCCAGTTCTGTTTTTTAGCGCATCATTTGTTTCTCCTTTTTTACACATTCTTTTGTTCTGAACCACAACCTGACACACTTATAAAAAAAAAATACAAATAGAAAACTTCCCAAGTAAAAATCTGTCAAAAACATGAAGGGAATAAGTTGTGAATGAGTATGCAAATGTATGTGTGTGGTGAGCTTTTTATGGTGTTCTTTCATGGACTGGGGTCTAACTCATAGCGTAAACCAGCACCACCTTAAGAATTAGGCTGTATGACCTATGACCATTTTTGGATAACGCTGTTAATGAAGATGAGTGAACTATTTAATGAAATCATTTTTTGAAATAATTTATTGCTTCCATTTGTTGCTTGTTGTGGGGTGAGCGTGTAAAGAGTCGCGTCATCAGGTGATAAAATGCATGTTTGGTAAATGACTTGGTGGGTCTAACCCCCCACATATATATATAACATACATTGTTATTATGATGCAATTACGATACATTTTCCAATTTCCTTTCATTAAATGCATTTTTTCATGACAGAATGGCAGAATGTTTCTGTAGGCTTTATTCTGCTGCTACCATAAAGTGTTATATCATCAATAAAGATTAGTGAGCCATGCAGCTCAAGGCCATGCCACCATACTTGACCAATGAGCTTGTAAATTTGGAATCAGGAGTAGATGATATAATTCTCCAGACCTTGGCCTTTTCATCTTTGTTCCACACCTTTTTGGCTCAAGCTCATTTCTTCGCTAATTCCGATCAGCTGTTTTTATACTTACTGCTGTTGAATCAAGGAGTTTATATCTTGTGGAATGGCCACTTTCCTTTTCCTTACTTGTTCAATGTCTCTTTTTCTTAGTACACGAAAGGAATTCACCTAAGACATTTAACAAGCAATTACTACAATAAATTTTTCCTATTTTCTCGGATTCAAATGGATTTCTTTTCTCCTATAGACTCCATGTTGATTTATCCAGAACAAATGCAGTCATCCCAGGTGAAATCCATAGCTCAAACCAAATGTGAACATTCAGTATGATTAATTGTTTAAACAATCAATCTACCAAAGCACTGCTGGGCAACAAGAAGTGGGTTCAAACTAAAGCTGCCATGTTCTAAGATGTTGAACACTTCTGAATCACAAACTTAACCAGCTTGAATGTATAGCAAAAATCTAAAGCGTTCTATCTGAATACTTAATGCTTTTCCTTCTGCACTCGAGAGTGAACACTAAACCCAGAGTGACATCTCTCTAAGCAGGTTTTACACACATTTCTCTGAATAGTACCTACACATTTTTTTTTTCCAAAACAAAAAACTCTATAGGGCTTAGAACCATCGATCCATCTTTGACATGATTCTTGACCACAAGATCAATAAATGCCCCAAGGAGGCAAATTCCATGTGGATTCTAAACATATACATTCAATTTTCATCTTTATGCAATACAAAAATCGCAATAGGAAATATGCAATAGGAAAATCACACGATATAGCTAACAAACGTAATGCCATTTTACATAGAAAGATGTACACTAACAAACAACAGGTCCA
This sequence comes from Silurus aristotelis, assembly GCF_946808225.1. Taxonomy (NCBI): domain Eukaryota; kingdom Metazoa; phylum Chordata; class Actinopteri; order Siluriformes; family Siluridae; genus Silurus; species Silurus aristotelis. Next base: position 31,928,399 of record NC_139575.1, read on the forward strand.
AAACTGAAAGGAAATATCCATCAAATTGTTAGTTTTAGGTGTGAGTAATTCAATAATAGGGCATGTTTCAAGTGTGAATGTGTGGTGAACCCTTCTTGGATGTCATCTGCACAGTGGAAGCTGATATTATCCCATTCAACAATACTGGCAGTGTTGTCTTGGGGCCCTGTTGCTGTCTCCATGGGAGCAAGAAGAAAATGTCATACATTGCATTAATTCAATTCAATTCAATTCATTTTTATTTGTATAGCGCTTTTAACAATGAACATTGTCTCAAAGCAGCTTTACACAGATAATGCGGTGATTAAAAATGAATATGTTCTTTATGAGTAAGTTTGTCCCTGATGAGCAAGCCGGTGGCGACTGGCGACTGTGGCAAGGAAAAACTCCCCGAGATGGCATAAGGAAGAAACCTTGAGAGGAACCAGACTCAAGAGGGAACCCATCCTCATCTGGGTTACACCGAATGTCCATTTGTGGCGGGTATACAATGTTGCGGGGTGCAGTGATGATGATCAAAAGCGAAGTGTATGCTGTTAACAATTAAGGAATTTTAGAAGGAGTGCAGTGTTATATGGTCCAATGGTGACATGGCGATGGACAATGATGGACTTTACACAATGAGAGCAGAAAAATGGTTACATTGAACCTTGACCAGGACCTTCACATGTTTATTCATCTTTAGTAATTGCTTTATCATTCTTAAGGTTGTGGTGGATACTGGAAACATTTAAGATTGCAACACAATCTGAAATGAGCAGTGGGCCAGTGAGAGAAAACCAAAGAACCCAGAGGAAACCCACATGCAGAAAGGAAGAATGCTAAACCAGTAACTCTGAAGCTTTGATGTAACCATGCTACCACTTTACCTCACCAACAACTATAGGTCCTAATGATTTCAGATACGCATTTTTCACACTTATGACAATACATTTAATGTAATTTAAATAATATACACAATAAAAATATATATATAAATATATTTCCCCATGGCCCACTGTTCTTTGCTTGTTATTTTCTGACTCACCGTCTGACTTTATACTGAGATTATAAAGAAAGCTGAGTGGATAATTATGGTGAATTGTGTTTACCCAGGTAAGGGGTGTTTTTAGTTCATTAGCGCATTGCGCTTTGACTGGCGACTAAAACATGCACAAAAACAGATGTGTTCACAGTAAGGAGTGTGCCACGGCATTCAAAAGCTAAGCAAAAATTATTGTAAAAAAATTGCTCAATTGGGTAATCTATCTCAATATGAATTTTCTTCATATGACTCTTGGATTTCAGCATAATATTTACATGGTAAATTTACATTAGCCAATGATTAAACATATAGCCAGGTGATGGTTTAATCATAAAACCAAAAACTTGTGGTTATAATGTGTTGGGTCACCATGAGCTTGACATTTATTGTTCACAAGTGTAGTTGTCCTGCCATTCTCAAATAAATTTCTTTTTCCTGATATTTAAAATGAAATCCTTTCAGTGTGGCATGGTGAATGCAGTCATGACCAATGTTGTGCAGCAGCACATTTAGTGCCATGGGTTGCATATCATTATCTACTCAGACAGTTTAGCACAGCTGGTAGAGGCTGACCAGAATTCTTTTTTGAACCCTACTGAAGCTAGGGTGTGAACACAGCATGGTTTAATTCTTGGGTAATTATCAAACTGGAAAAACCTCCCAGACCCTGGTGTAGCTAGAGTATTCGCTGTCCACAGAAGACAAGTGATTAATCTCAAAGTAGGGCTATTCACGAACTTCTCCACTCTTGCGATCTCAATTAAAAAAAAAGGTTTAGGTGAGCTTCCAGAAGATTCACATAAATGCATTTAAGAACCGGTACATACATGGATCAGTCATAACTATAAAACCTCTAACAGACAATGCCACCTCTCTTTGGGTTGGACTGTATTAGGCAGCAAGTAAACAAACATAGGGGCTTTGACAAGAAAAAAACTGTCGTGGCTGGACAACTGGGTCAGACCATGTCTAAACCTTGTAGGATTGGTCTAACCAGTGAATTAGCGACAGGATCATGGGTGCCGAAGGCTCACTGATGCACCTGGGGAGCAGAAATTGCTAAAACACTTATTGCTGGCTTTAGAAAGGTGTCAGGACACACAACGATGGAGAGTTGAAGATGAAGAGACAAAGATGTTGACTTGGCTTCCCGATTGCCAAGTTTAAGCATGTGTGATGATTATAACAAATTCAGTTCAATTCAATTCAATTCAGTTAAGTTCAATTCAATTCAATTTTATTTGTACAGTGGTACCTAGACCTACGAGTGCATTAATGTGCTTTGTACGAACTGCTAAATGCCGAAGCGAAGCCAGAAAGCGAATATTGTGGCGAAAATTAAGATAAGCAAAGAAGAAAAAGTAAAAAATAAAAGTTTAGGGATACGTAGTGTACAGTAGTGATAGTAAAAAACTAGCTTTCCCTCTGCCTCCACTTATCAGCTCTACCACCCCCCACCCCTTACCCCCTCCACCATCGTTTTCGTTAGCTCAAGTCTTCTCATCTCCAAGGAAAATACACTGCGTAAAACCTTATTATATCTTTACATACTCTTTCTATTATGTTTTTATACAAGATTTGTTATTTACAAATGTATTTTCCTAATTGAATTACATTAAAGATAAAAACGGGGTGTCATTTTGAGGGTTGGAACGGATTAATGGCATTTTAAGTATTTTCAATGAGGAAAATTGATTTGATGTGCGAGCAAATTGAGATACGAGCTCGTCCACGGAACAAATTAAACTCGTAGGTCAAGTTACCAAAGTATAGCACTTTTAACAATGGAAATGTACATTGTCTCAAAGCAGCTTTAAACAGATAAAGCAGTAATAAAATAATGTCAAATTTTCTTCCTTTTAATTGTACGTTTTTTCAATAATGAGCGAGCCAGAGGCGAGTGTGGCAAGGAAAAACTACTTGAGATGGTATGAAAAAGAAACCTTGAGAGGAACCAGACACAAAAGGGAACCTGTTCTCAACTGAATGTCCATTAATTACAGTTAACCATTGTTAAGGTGTGAAGTGATTAAAAGCAACCTGTGGTCCTGAGCCCTGTTGATATTAATTACAGTCCAAATCCATCCTCAAAGTTCTTGTGTTGCTCAGTGTTCATGTATCCAGTAATCCATGGAGGCCCCATTTCAAAACTTACAGGACTTACACGACAGTGTAATTTAATAGTAAATTTGCTATACAGATTGTATTACTTTGCACATCTATTTGCACTGATTTATTCATTGTTTACACTATAGCCTAGAAATCCTGGAAATGTAATTGTTGCCTGTGTATGTCTATTAATTGAAGTGTGGTTTGATGTTTTCTTTGCTGTTGTTTATAAGCATCTTAAAACACTATTAAAGAGCCTGAAAATTATATGTTCTAAATCAGTTTCTTTAAAGTCACGAAAATGGAGTTTACAGAAATGGATTAAAATCACATACTTTCAAAACTAATACACTGTCAACTTAACAATAATCTACAAACAATGCTTTGTGAAGTTGCCAAGAAAGTGTTTACACACAAAAGATACTTGTTACACCAACACAGGAAACTGGAATGCACACATCTTGGTGTTTTTTTCTGTCTTAGCATCTGATGCTTTAAGCAAATTATAAATATAATATAATATAATATAATATACTGGTGCATATACAATGTACAGAACATTACATATAATATTATTTTTTTAATATATAGATTTGTTTGGTACATGAACAATATTTACTGCCTGTAGCATATTTATTTATTTATTTATTTATTTATTTGTTTGTTTGTTCATATTTATATATTTCCAGATTAACCCAGTCATTAGGGTTGCACAAGCACTTTTACTTAGGAAGGGCATATATTACCAAAGACCGCCACAGGTATCGTTGGCCAACAGGGTACCGGTGGAAATTGGGCTACTGTTGGCCGAAGGAGAAGAAGGAGAGGAGGAAGATGTCTACAGAGAGGTGGAGGTTTGGGTTGGTACTTTGAATGTTGGCACTATGACTGGTAAAGGGAGAAAGATAGCTGATATGATGGAGAGGAGAAAGGTAGATATGTTGTGTGTTCAGGAGACAAATTGGAGGTGGGTTTAAACTGTTCTATAATGGTGTGGCTGTAAAAAGAAATGGTGTAGGGGTGATTCTGAAGGAAGAGTTTCTGATGATACACGTGAAGCTTGAAGTTGAAGGGATGATGATAAATGTCATCAGTGCCTATGCTCCACAAGTCGGCTGTGAGATAGAGGAGAAGGAAAAATTCTGGAGTGAATTAGTGAAGTGGTAGAAGGTGTACCTAGGAATGAATGATTGGTGATTGGGGCAGATTTCAATGGGCATGTAGGTGAAGGGAACAGAGGTGATGAGGAGGTGATGGTAGGTATAGCCTTAAGGAGAGGAATGTGGAAGGGCAGATGGTGGTAGATTTTGCTAAAAGGATGTAAATGGCAGTGGGTAAATACTTATTTTAAGAAGAAAGATGAGCATAGTGTGACGTTTAGGAGGAAGGTGCACACAGGTAGACTATGTTCTATGTAGGAGATGCAACCTGAAGGAGATTAGAGACTGTAAGGTGTTGGCAGGGGACAGTGTAGCTAGACAGCATCGGATGGTGGTATGTAGGATGGTTTTGGAGGTGAAGAAGAAGAGGAGGAGAATGAGGAATGAAAAAAGAATTAGATGGTGGAAACTAAAGGAGTAAGACTGTAGTGTGAGATTCAGGGAAGAGGTCAGAAAGGTGGTGGTGAAGAGGTGCTGGATGATTGGGCAACTACTGCTGAAGTGATAAGGGAGACAGCTAGACAGGTACTTGGTGTGACACCTGGAAATAGAAAGAAATACAAAGAGACGTGGTGGTGGAATGAGGAAGTGCAGGAGAGCATAAGGAGAAAGAGGTTGGCAAAACAGAATTGGGTTTGACAGAGTGATGAGAAAAGTAGGCAGGGGTACAAGGAGATGCTGCAGCAGGTAAAGAGGGATGTGGCAAAAGCCAAGGAAAAGGCATATGAGAAGCTGTATGAGAAGTTGGACACTTAAGAAGGAGAAAAGGATTTATACAGATTGGCCAGGCAGAGGGACCGAGCTGGGAAGGATGTGCTGCAAGTTGGAGCAATAAAGGATGGAGATAAAAATGTGTTGACTAGTGAGGAGAGTGTGTTGAGAAGATGGAGGGAGTATTTTGAGCAGCTGATGAACGAGGAAAATAAGAGCGAGAGGAGGTTGGATGGTGTAGAGATGGTGAAGCAGGAAGTGGATAGGATCAGTAAGGAGGAAGTGAAAGCAACTCTTAAGAGGATGAAGAGTGGAAAGTCAGTTGGACCAGATGACATACCAGGAGAAGCTTGGAGAAGTTTAGGTGAGATGGCAGTGAAGTTTTTAACCAGATTGTTTAACAAGATTTTGGAGGGTAAGAGGATGCCTGAGGAATGGAGAAGGAGTGTGCTGGTACTGGTTTTTAAGAATAAGAGAGATGTGCAGACCTGCAGTAACTACAGGGGAATTAAGTTGATCAGTCACACCATGAAGTTATGGGAAAGAGTAGTGGAAACCAGGCTGAGAGAAGAGGTTACCATCTGTGAGCAGCAGTATGGTTTCATGCTGAGGAAGAGCACCACAGATGCATTATTTGCTTTAAGGATGTTGATGGAGAAGTATAGAGAAGGTCAGGAGGAGTTGCATTGTGTGTTTGTGGATTTAGAGAAAGCGTACGACAGGGTGCCGAGAGAGGAGTTGTGGTATTGTAGTAGAAAGTCAGGTGTGTCAGAGAAGTATGTGAGGGTTGTGCAGGACATGTATGAGGACAGTGTGACAGCAGTGAAGTGTGCAGTAGGAACAACAGACTGGTTCAAGGTGAGGGAGTGGAGTGGTGTGGTTGCAGGGAGAAGAGGTAGAGAAGCTGGAGGAGTTCAGGTACCTGGGGTCAACAGTGCAAAGAAATGGAGAGTGTGTTAGAGAAGTGAAGAAAAGAGTGCAGGCAGGGTGGAGTGGGTGGAGAAGAGTGATAGCAGGAGTGATTTGTGATAGAAGAGTATCTGTGAGGGTGAAAGGGAAAGTTTAGAGGACTGTGGTGAGACCTGTGATGATGTATGGTTTAGAGACAGTGGCATTAAGTAAAAGACAGGAGGTGGAGCTGGAGTTAGCAGACCTGAAGATGTTACGGTTTTCGTTGGGAGTTACGAGGATGGACAGGATTAGAAATGAGTTTATTAGAGAGACAGCGCATGTAGGCGATAAGGTGAGGGAGGCGAGATTGAGATGGTTTGGACATGTGCAGAGGAGGGACATGGGGTATATCGGTAGGAGAATGCTGAGGATGGAGCAACCAGGAAGGAGGAAAAGAGGAAGACCAAGGAGGAGGTTTATGGATATGGTGAAGGAAGACATGCAGGTAGTAGATGTGACAGAGGTAGATGTAGAGGACAGGGGGGTGTGGAGACGGATGATCCGCTGTGGCAACCCCCTAATGGGAGAAGCCGAAAGAAGAAGAAGAAGAAGAAGAAGAAGAAGAAGAAGAAGAAGCATTATATATTTTCAGATTTATCAACTGCACTTTGGTCATTTCCACAATGCTGCTATTTGCACTTCTGGTAGATGCTAAATTGCATTTTATTGCAAAGGAACCTGTACTATGCAATGAAAGTGAAGCATCTATCGGTGCTACAAATGTAGTGAACCTCACCATAAAATTCATGTGCATTTTAAACATCACATTCCACATTTCATTCTTCATTCTTTATATGCTGTTAGAATAACCTTCATTCTTCTGTGAAGATGTCACATTTTTGAAGCGTGCTAATTCAGAAATTAGGGCATTAGCAAAGACAGGTACTCATGTAGGGTAAAGAGGCCTAGGATGCAGACATCATTCCAAATCATCCCAAAGGTTTTACTAGGCTTGAGTAGGCCACTTAAGATCTTCCAATACAACCCATGTAAACCATATCTTCATGGAGCTCGCTTTGTGTAGAGGGCCATTGTCTTGCTGAAACAGGTTTGGGTCTTTTTATATTTTGGAGTCTGCTTGTGGAGATTTGTGCTCATTTATCCACAAGGGATTTGGTAAAGTCATGTCTTAATCTAGGGTCAGCAGGCCTGGGGTACAGGCCATCTAAGATCACCCTAACCCATGTAAAGCATGTCTTCATAAAGCACAGGGGCATTGTCATGCTGAAACAGGTTTGTGTCTCCTAGTTCTTGTGAAGGGAAAATTGAAATCACATTCAAAGACAATATACACTTGTGTGCCTAATTATTCCTACATTTTTTGTCCAAGGTTTCCTTTGATGCTACTTTTTTAATTAAAGTACATAACTCTGATGTTTTATTTCAGAAAAGTGAGGTATAGAGTGTGACTGCTAAGGTTTTTTTCGTGTCAAAAAGGTGTTGATTTATTTATCATAGCAGCTTTACAATTAGTTTTCAAATTTTTAGTATTAAAAACTCTTATCTGCTTTGCATTGTTATGCTACAGTTGAATAAAGACTGAAACATTGTGATCATCATTATTCAGTATTCAGACTCTTTACTATTCTGAAATTCTGATAGTTTCCAATATAAACTCTACCAAACAAACAATCAGCTGTGCAGAGAAGTATTGGAACCTGGATGCTCCATGATGTCCTAATGGTGCCTGTTGGTGTCCAGTTGATATCAACATGTTGTCTACAAGTTGCCAAGGATGTTCTATTGATCCATACTGATATTAGATAACATAGCACCAATGGAAGGTGACATCATTTCCCAAAGCATCCCTTTACTCTGGATCAGATTTTTCTACACTTTTGATTGGAAAATTGACCTTTGTCAAATTCAGTTGATTAGACATGATTTTGAAAGACACACACATCTGTCTAACACATGAAACTAACTGAATCATTTGGATTTAACAGGATCTGAATAATCCTGAATAACCTGGATCTGTAGACATGACTGTGTTTTAATGCACAGATCTAAAGAAGGCTACAAAAACAAATATGATTTCAAAGGTCTGAGTCTTTAATAAGGTTACAGCATTACAAATAAAGAAAAAAAATATGGATTTTAAATACATTCTGAATTCACTGTATACTATTTGCATTGTAACATTTACTATCAGCATTCAGTACTATAAATCCTTAAAAAGGGATACACAATAAGATAAGTTGGCGAATCGAATGGCATAAAGAATGTGACACTGTTTACACTGCTAAGTAACATCACACAATTACCACCAGCACTAACCCTTTCCTCCAAAGCACCTCGAAATGTCCATGACCAAAAAGACGGGGGGAATTGGTTAAATGTTATTGTCGCTGAGACCATTATCCAACAATCGGGCCAGCTAATGCAAGAAAATGACATTCATTAAAAGCAGGGCTGGGGATCAGGAGGAAGCTGTGCTGAGGATGACCCCTCATTCATGCTGAGGCTTTGTGTCTGGCTTGCTCTCTATCTGTCCCTCGGTGGGAAGGGAGATCATCGGCCACACACACACACACACACACACAACACACATCCACACTACAGCGCTTGTAGTGTGCTTGATACTGACCGGCTTCGGAGGAATGAGAAGGTTTTATTGCTGTCTGTTCAAGAACAAAAGCGTGAAATTATTCCGGTTTTGTGTGTACATGCTACAGTGCGTGTTGCCTGTCAGAGAGAGAAAGCAGAAGAGATGACGAAAGAGAAAGAAAGCCAGCAAGAGAATGCTTGAATTCAATAAGACTTTTTTAGTCTCTCTGAAAAAAATGGCCATTCATGGACAATAGGTACAATAAAAAAAATTTTTTTTTGCCTTTATCAGCTAAAGGATGCCAAAGTTACGCAATATCCTAAAGCGATTGGTTGGAGTTAGGTTGTGTTTTTGCAGAACCAGTAAGAACCAGTATAATGTAGTGCAAACTGAACACGCAAATGTGATGTGGGCTGCTGTTTACGCGTGTGAGTTATTCGAGACGTATTCGTGCATATGTGAGTTTGCCACAACCATAAAATGAGTCATTACCTTGTTGCCTTGTGTGTGGATGGCACTGCATAAAACCTTTTGTCAAACAGGTTTGTCGAGATTGTCAAACACATTGCAGTTACAGCAATTTTGAGTCTCCTCGCTCCCTCAGCAACAGGAAAACATGATGTTGTTTTGTACGTGGAAATGAGTTTATGTTAGATGAGGGTATGGTGGTAGCATATTCTCTCTCTCTCTCTCTCTCTCTCTCTCTCTCTCTCTCTCTCTCTCTCTTTTTTTTTTTTCTTCTGCTTTCCAGAGCAGTTCTGTCTTTCACCACAAATTAGGTAAAGCGATTGCAGTGCTATTGCCAATGCCAGAAGCTGGATGTCCTCTTTGTCATGTCCCACAGGATCATTTTGTCATATTAAAGAAAGAGAAAAAAAATGAAAGAACAATGGCATTTTACGGAAAAAAAGGAGGCGGGACAGATTGGTAAAATCAAGCGACAGAACCAAGTCTAGTAAAGGGTAAGAAAAAAAAAGATGTGAAAACACTGTGCCCTGGCCCAGATTAGTCCTTGAGCAAGGCAACCTATGCAAAAAAGCCAATTACACCCCACCTGAGAGGAGGGAAGCTACTGAGCCCTTCCTTAGTCTGCTTCTCCTTTACTTTCCTCACTGGGGTCATGTGATTCTCTGCAAATCTGCATGTCCTTGGAGCTGTGGGAGCTGCTATTTATAGCCTTCATCTCTGCGCGAAAGGGTCTGATTGGGACGATAGGGGGTTGAGCAGGAGGGGATGAAGGAGGAGAAGGAGGAGGAGGAGGAGGAGGAGGTGGAGGAGGGGTGTAGGAGAGGAGGCGACTGTTGCCAATCTCATCCTCATTCCCCCATAGGGAGCTTGAGTGTCATTGCAGCAAGCACCCCAAGCCGTTTATGACTCATGTTCAAGCCATATGTTGATGTCATCAACTTTCCCTACAGATATTTTCTGATGGCTTTCTCTCTCTCTCTTTCTCTCTCTCTCTCTCTCTCTCTCTCTCTCTCTCTCTCTCTCTCTCTCTCTCTCTCTCTCTCTCTCAATCTCTTTCTGATCACTGGCTTCCTCATTAGCAGGGGTCTCTAGAGAAAGCACCATCTCACAAAGGCCTGGTCAGCGAAATCATCCAAACAGATACTGTCACTTCACTAATAAATCAGACGCTATTAAACCCTAGCAATGGGACTCCATGAGACCGGATAGACATGTGAGTGTATGCTTTTGAAATACAATCAATAGCGCAGCTAGTGAAATCGGAAAGTAAATAAATTGCTAGGCTTCCTTTCCTGCAAGGTACTTACACTATTGAGGATGGTTCACATAAGAAAAACAAAAGGCTAAAAAAAAAAAAATGCAATAATGACACACTGGTCCCAAATCATTCGATTCAAATTGCCCACAAATGTAATTGTGATGGGGGAAGAAATCCAGCATTTGAAGGAGTGGCACATCACAAGTGAGGAAGGATAATATTTTATAAATTCATTCCAGCATTAAAAAACTGTATTACCTTTGACTGGTGATTACAGAAAACAAAAAGGAAGAGGTATATACGAAATGTGAAAATGGTGATGAAATTATTGATGTGAGGTACGGAGGTAGTTACAGACTTGGTAGTTACAGTACTCATCAAGGTGACTATTTACCTGCAAGAATGGACAGATGGGACTTGAGGTATCTGCCATCAACAAAGTTTTGAAAAAAGAGTGAGATAAAAGATAGAAATGTACATTGTGACCTCTTGGTAAGTTAATAAAGAACAGAATGACTTAATTTAAGTGCCAGCTAGGTTGAAATTACTCTAATGGATTCTTAATGGGTGGCTGCTGTCCAACTGGAGACAATTAAATGACTACCCGATAGAGCAAAAGTGGATCATGTCTTGCCAAAACAAATGCTCAAATGAAAATATAAAAAAATGACAAAACAGTCTGCACTGTAGGAGTATTGTATGAGTTGTGTGTGGGCAGTAAAATGGCCAAAGAGACTGTGACTCACCTGCTTCTTCATCACACTCTAACCTTGAGCTGGAAACTTCGGCATGTCCTTTCTTATACTCCATGATCAGATACCTGCTGAGGTTAGGATGTGTTTTTCCATCTCTCCACTAGTTAATGTGTGTCCTACAGCCACTCTGTCCCTGCAATCAGGGGAATGATTGTTATCGTGCAGTCCTGCATGCTTTAAAACAACCTGTGCTATCCACTTCCATTTGCATAATAGTGTCTCATCATCACAAATCTTTTGTTTGTGCTGTAAGAAAGTTGCTAGTCTATCTCACCTGCCTTAAAAAAAAAAAAAACACGTTTTAAAGGGAATCTACAGCTGTCGAGAAAACCACAAATTTTAAATTTTAGGTCATTGCGCAGTCAAGGGATACCTACTCCATACAGCCGGCTAGAACTCAGCGTAAGATGATTGAGATTCAGACTGAATCAAAGACTGGACATTTTACAAACAAAGAACATAGTAATTTAAATCTGCAAATACTGCATACTGGATAATCATTGGACCTGAAAAGAAAAGAAATGGATAGCTAGTTGCATGACCACTAAGCTTTCCTGGTTGGCCAGAGAATCAAAAAGCCAACTTTCATAGTTAAAGCAAAAATTGTTTCAAAACATTGTTTTTCTGCTTATTTGCGCTAACACATTAAAATGCTTGGAAATATTTAAAACGCAGATGTCAACATGCATAGTGCAGCACTGAACCTCTTTATTCACCATATGGCTAAAAGTTCAACCAAATAATAATGATAAAAAAAAAAAAACGTTGCATAACAGGTGCATAAAATCAAGCACATAGCTATACAATCTCAAGAGACAGACAATGGCAGTAGAATATCTCAGTGACTTGAAATTTGGCACTGTCATATGATGCCATTCTCTGTCACAAGTCATTCTGTGAAGTTTCTGCCCTGTTAGGTTTGACCCGGTCATCTGGAAGTGTTATTATTGTGACTTGTAGTATAGTGTCTTGAAGTAACAACAGCGCAGCCCTGATGTGACCACACAAACCCAGGGAGAAAGACCACAGAGTGCTGAAGGATGTGGTGAAGTAAAGTCTGCTATCCTATTGCATCATTCACTACAGACTCCCTCTGGAAGCAACATTAGGACATGATCTGTGTATCAGGAGCTCTTAAAAAGGGGTTTCAATGACCAAATTATGGAACAAGCCTAAGATCAGTATACACAATAAAAAGATTTAAAAAGGGTAGTGTAAATTACACAATCAGTGTATTCCAAAGTGTGCAGTGAGAACCTGTTCTCTAGAGTGATGAATCACATTTCACTATTAGACAGTCTGATGAATGAAACAAGGTTTGGGGGATACCAGGTTGCCACTGTTGGGTCCTTGAGCAAGGCCCTTAACCCTCAATCTCTCAGTTGTATACAAGATAACATAAATTAGTCACTCCTGATAAGGGCATCTACCTTATGCCATAAATGCAAAGTTTGGTGGAGAAGGATAGGTCTAGGGCTGTCTTTTTTAAAGTTTGGCTACTTCTAGTAAAAGCCGTAGTGATTATGCCGTAACTACAGCAAGTGTTGGGAAACTTTAGGAAAGGAGCTTTTCCATTCCACCATTGCACCCAAATTGAGATTCCATAAATAAATGGTCTGATGGGTTTGATGGAGGAGAAATCCAGAGCCCTCAAACTCATTAGACACACCTGGGATGAATCTAGAACATTAATTATGAGCCAACTCCATAGAAGTGCACATGTATTTGAGATGAGATGTCCAGATAGTTTGATGGTCAGACATCCACAAATATTTGTTTTTGGATGGAAGTTGCAATGTCTACAGTAGTGTCTGGGAGGTTGTTCGAGGTCAGGTTCAGTAGCATCTGCAAATAAGTGTAGATCAGAATCTCTGATCTCTAAACTGTCTGAATAGGATTGAATACTAATGTGCAACCTGTAGCTCCTAAAGCTCACAATGCAATACAATTTACCTTTCTAGTTTAGCTAGGTGCTGTAAAAGCCAACCATTGTGAGTTTGAAAGCTCTTATGATTAAATGTGCAGATAAAGAAAGCAGGATCAACTACACACTACCACATGAACTTGGATCCCAAAGCACCCTGTTGGTCCAGAAAATCTTCATCTCCTCCACTTTTGACATCAAAAGGTCCAGAGCCTAGTGCAGGCCTCACTGTTTACTAGCCATCCTAGCAGGCGCTCATTAGCAAAACATCGAAATAATCCACATGAAGAGCCGGAATTAATGATCTCGTTGTGCCACAAGTGCCCCGCGTGGTCTGTGCTAAATCGTCAAACCCACACACACACACACGTTCATGCATGCCCTGTGCTGGGGTGCATGGCTGCTAACGACTGCTCAATTAGGTGAAATTAAGGAGTCGCTGTGAGGTCCATGCTGAACTCATTAAGATGGCGCAAGCCGAAGCTGAACAGTGTCGTGCAGTATTAATCCCTCCAAAACGAGACGGAGCTCTGTGCAGCCAGCCCTGGCCCAGGCTTTAATGAGGCTCAACTCCCTCTCCTAATACACCGCCATACTGAGATATAACCAAAGATGCTTTGTTTCGCAATCCCACGTGGCTCTGATGTATCTAATAGAATGTGTAACATCCAGACTAAACTGAATAGACATTAGCAAAAGTGTTTAAATTTTTTGTCTGATTAAATAATAATTCTAATTTTTATATTCATTTTCCAACAATAAATAGAAAACCTTTAGCTGCCTGAGTTATTTTAATAGGAACCTATCTTCAGTAGGTCATGACTGCATCTGCTCTTGTAATTACCATTACCACCCGGATTACATTCTGCCTGACTGAGTTTAGGTTTCCTCTGGATTCTCTGGTTTCTTCCCTCTTCCTAATTACATGGCAGGTAAATAGACTGGTTAGGCTACATGAAGAAATGTGTGAATGTATGCATTTGCATGGTGCTCTGCGATCCGGCAAGTATTCCCACCTCACGCTCAGCATTCCCAAGATACATTGTGGATCCACCCTGACGCTAACTGGGAATAATCAGTTAATGAAGATTAATGAAACAGAATCTCGCCAGGTATGTTACATGTACAGGAAATTTGTTATGGTTTGTGCACACATGTACGACATGTAACATACTAAACAGACAAGACACTTGAACAAATAATGGACGATATTCAAGAAAGTATACATTTTACTAAGGAAAATTTGAAACAAAAATACAATAATGGAGGAAAACCTGTATATATTATTTATATGAGATATAAATTTGCAAATGAGAAAGTATCCAAACGTTTAAAAAAGTGTATGTCTATACTTCATGTACAAAACAATTCGTTCGGTATTTGCTTTGTGGTTTCAAATAACCATGATGCCATGTTTTTTTTAAAACAGAAATTCTAATCCCTGTTTCCTGCTAACACACGGTGTCATCACTTATGTCATCCCTTAACGACTAACACCTGATATTTACTTAATTACCACAATCCTCTGCCGCTGTCAGTAATTAAAAACACACGTTTTTTCTTTTTTGTCTTTGATGAGAAACTAATGATGTACTCATGTAATTTTAGTTCACTGTTCATAAAATTGGTACTATTTCATATACATTTGCTCAAATCAAAACAAACCTGGCTGCTTGACTTTTTAAACCCTATGGATTATGGTTCGATGTGTACTCTATATATGGAAAATACGAGCATTTGAAGCTGGCAAAACCTATTGGACGCACCATTATTAGACAAGCAAACACCAAATGAATATCCCAGCAATGGGCCTCTATATATTGTATGCTTTTTATTTGAAGACACACTACTAATGAAATCATGCCCCAGCCGTGCATAACGCATGCATCACTAATTAGTGTAAAAATTTAAATGTGGGCTGTAAAGCCATACGAGTGTCTTGCACAAGACTAAGGTGCCAAGCCATTGCTGTGCTAATTAGTTTGCAATTATGTTTATTAATTTCTCTGGAAGCTTTCATTCCAAAGCAGTATACAATCATGTTGCTACGTTTTCCTTAAACAGAGACATTAGTTCTTGGGGGAGGGGGAGACAATGGAGGGCTGGAGAAGGGCAGCAAAACACATTTGACAGCGTTTTTTTGCCCACTCAGCTGCCTTAAAGCGAAGGAGGAGGTATCAAGGAACAGAGATGGGGTTGGCTTGTAGATCCTGAGGTGCTGTTATAATGTTAGAAACATTTTAAATAAACTATTGTTATCATCAAAAGGCATGTAAGTGTACTTAAGACTACAGATTACATTTTTAAATATGTATCTTTTACTAAGTACTGATTTTGTTCAATGTTGCACTCTTCACTGGTTTTTATATATGTTACAAAATATACAGTGCCTATCAAAACATTGACCATTTTTGAGAATTAGCTAGTGATTGGCTAGAAGAGAGTTATCTGGTCCAAATTTGAAATATGTGACTCAAACAGAAGAACTTATGTAAGATCGAGAACTGAAGAGAAGATGTTAGCAGACTGCCTCAGACTGACAGTCAAACATGGAGGTGGACGCTTAATGGTTTGGGGTGGTTTTTAAAACAGGGAAGGATGGAGACTTATTCAAGATGAAAGGAATACTGAACCACCATGGCTACCATCTCATACTTCATTGACATGCAATTCTGTCTGGACTGCAGCTAATTGGAACCAACTCCAACCTTCAAAACAACTTTGACCCGAAGCATACATCCACGCTCTGTAAGTATTATTTAGAGAGCGAACAGTCCACTGAAGTATTATCCTAAATCCTACTGAAGTACTCTGGGGTTAGCTGGATCGCAAAGTCAGAAAGTAATACCCAACTAGCACTAGAACAGCTTCGGGAAGTTCAATAATAGACATGCAATTTCAGCTGAATGTTAGGAGAAACTATGTGTTTAGATGGCAAACATGTGTAAATTTGTAAGTCATGCGAAGGGAGGATTTTTCAGTTAAAATAAAGTTGAAGATCTATACATTTGTACAACTTTTCCAGGAAAACCTTTTACTCAACTACAAAAATGTGTTAATATAAATTAGTAATACGATTAATGATTACAAGATATTTATAGTAGATTTTCATCCTACAGTTTCCTAGAATGTTACACACAGGTGTGAACTGATAATCTGACTGTCTATAAGCGTAAAACATTTATTATATATTTATTATATGTATTTTCAGATAGTGAATTTATTATATGTAAAATTGTGTAAAAACATGTCACTATAGATTTCATTAAAGTAGTTAATAAAGATGTCCAGTGTAGTTTTCAGTATGGTAGTTGCTGGCTATTTAGGTTCAATTCAATTCAATTCATTTTTATTTGTATAGCGCTTTTAACAATGAACATTTCTCAAAGCAGCTTTACACAGATAATGCGGTGATTAAAAATGAATATGTTCTTTATGAGTAAGTTTGTCCCTGATGAGCAAGCCGGTGGCGACTGGTGACTGTGGCAAGGAAAAACTCCCCGAGATGGCATAAGGAAGAAACCTTGAGAGGAACCAGACTCAAGAGGGAACCCATCCTCATCTGGGTTACACCGAATGTCCATTTGTGGCGGGTATACAATGTTGCGGGGTGCAGTGATGATGATCAAAAGCGAAGTGTATTTCTGAGTCAGTGTAGGAGACTGTTGACATCAGTGTAGGAGACTGTTGACATCCAATCCAGGCAGGCCTGGATGAAGTGGGAAGATCCACGGGGGGGAGAGGGGCAGGAACAGTGTTCACTGGAGCCTCAGGAGCATGTTTAAATGTTTAGGTATTCAGTTTGCAGTTCATTTTAGTTTGCCAGTAACAAAAGTTTTACTTAGCTACTTACTGTAGATTCCTTAAAGCTAGTCAATAAAGATCCTAGTCAGCTTGTTACTGTACGTTTTAATAAAATAATTGCTGTAGCGTTCAATTAACTAGCTAGTTATTCTATTGCTACTAATGATACTAGTATGTTACTGATGACACCATTTAACTTTTACCAACAATGCTACTGACTCCTCTCTCTCTCTCTCTCGCTCTCTCTCTCTCTCTCTCTCTCTCTCTCTCTCTCTCTCTCTCTCTCTTTCTCTCTGCATTTCAAGAAGTCACACATCCAGACATTTCCATCTCCTATAGTAAACATTGTAAGTGGGATCAATCACAAATGTCTAAGGGCATTAGTCCATTGTAGCCATGGTCATATTTATTATAATTTATTCAAACTGTGAGATAATAATATATTACATGCAATTATATATATTAAAATGAGAAATTAAATTTATACAAAGCAGGTGCTTTAGGCATGTAGCAACTTCTTTTGTTTTGAATGCTTATTTTTCAATCATTTTTTTAGCCGAAATGGTCCAAATGCTAGAAAACGCAATAGAATTTATTTAAAGAAAGTTGTATTCAGAAATACGCTACGTAGTAAATGTCAACATTTCTTATTAGAACACCACCCAAATGCTTATGTGAAAAAGACAACATTGCTTATTTGCATTTTGTCACTCTCCAGATTTCACCTATGTTTGCGCAGTTGTAAAGCCAGGAAGTGACTGGTACTATTTAAAAGTGTGACTGACGTAGCAGACTGCTCATATATCCGTCATATCCAACTGTAACGAAAAGCGTAAAAATTCTGGGGGAATTTACATCCACAGGAAGAAGGAGTGAAAACACATTATTTGGTTAAATTGTCACCAACTGCCACAGCGATCACCCCCAGAGTGCGGGGCTGTGAGAAGACATATGCTCGCTCTCTATGTCCGTTCCCACATTCTGTGCCCGGGGCCTGAAGAGAACCGAGCTAAACTGAACAGAGCAGAGCAGAGCTGAACTGAGCTGAGTGGAGCTTATCGTGCCCTGGTGACGGCCTTTGGATGCCAGCCCACTGCCACAGCTCTAATAAGGGTAATCAGGGACCCCATGCCAGGTACCAGGCTCTCCTCACAGCAGAGACGTGGCAAAAGACCCGCAGCAGTCCTGGCAGTGTTTACCCAAAACACACAACACGCACGCACACACATATACACACACACACACGCTCGACTTGCCTACACAAACATGCGGAATTCACAATAAACACAGTCTGAGCTTCGAACAAAATAAACCGTCCCTCGTGCTGTGGAATACGCAGAAAAAAAAACATAACAATGAAACGTTGTCGATAGCGTAAGAATTTATCACGGCTGCGCTTCACCAGTGGGATATTGATTACGCTCCTGTTTTCAAAGTGGCCTTTTAAATGGAGTTGAGCGGCCTGAGCGCACAATTAGCAAATCTAAGCGTTCGTTTTGGGAGCTGCTGGCTCCATTAATCCCCACACCGCTGTCAATAATTTAAGCACATTCAAAGGAAATTGAGATTGGGCAATGTTACAGAAAGCAGAGTAATTTTTATTATGCCTATTATTATTATTAAAATGAATTTCACACCACATGGAGGTCTAGGAATGTAAACTTTTGTTTACACATATATATATATTGTACAAAATATGTTTTTTTATATAATCAAATAGAAAACGTGCACAAAATGCTAATTTGTGGTATGTATGCTACTGTTAAGGTAAAGCACTGACAGTAGTTCTTCTTTAAAATGTGCCAGTGAGGTGGGACTTGCACTCAGTCACACACACACACACACACACACACACACACACACACACACACACACACACACACACACACACACACACACACACACACACACACACTTGTGTGAGTCTCCACAGCATGTCTGTGCCAGACCACTACTTCCTGTGGTCCAATGAAAACACAGTCCCTAATCTGATGCTGCCGGCTAGTGTGGAATTGGACAGGAGGGGGTTCAAGGCAGTCCCAGGCCCTGTGAGGACACACTGTGCTTCATACACTGAAGCCAGTATGTGAGTGTGTATGTGTCTCTGTGTGAGTGTGTGTGAGAAAGGCTCGGCTCAGGGCTGCTGCGTATGTGTGTGATTTCATGCTCGAAGGCAGACTCAGTGAGCCTAGGCACCTTTTGCTGTACAAATAGCACCGCAAGTTTTAAATAGCTGTGTGGTGTCACTTTGAAACCTGTTTCACCACCTACTGAGGGACTTAGAGACTCTTTTTCTTCTTTTTCTTTTTTCCCCTCTCATCCCATTCTCTCTCTTTCTCTCTCTCTCTCTCTCTCTGACCTCTGAGTGATCTGAAGAGTCACACAGCAAGACACTCCTTTCCGTTGTAATAAACATCAAGGAAGATATCAATCCAAGACTTAGGTTTTAGTTAGCTAGATTGTGTAGATGTTAGGTAGCTAGTTAGTGTACAGGTTAATTTGCTAGTTATTGTAGACAGGGTTGGGCAAAGATACCTTAACTTTAAGTGTATGAAAATAAAGTAAAAGATACAGCAGCTATACTATGTATAAAATTAAACTACTATTTTAAAAATGCAAAAAAAAACAAAAAAAAAAAAAACATTTACAAGAGAGCATGAAATTTGCTTTTCAAACCTATTTTTCTCTGCCATATTCAACCAGGTAACAGATCAAATGTTCACATACATAATCCCTTTTGTTTTAAAGTAACCAACAGTTTAATGTTTAACAGTTTTCGAATGACTCCTAATTATATCCTAATTTAGTTACTTGGTGTTTGGTAACGAAGGGCTACTTTGCATCATCAACACAGACTCAATAACAAACAAGTCGTTCTTAAGAAAACAACGGATGGAACCCGTATTCATAGCAAATAGTTTCTAACTAATTAATCATTTGATTGTAATCATAAATATAATAATATATTAGGTGTCAGGCAGTCGTTTAAGTTCAAGGTCAAGTTTATTTCTATAGAGCTTTTCACAGCTCTAACTTAAAGCAACTTTACAGAATTTAAGAATTGACATGAATTATGTGTATTTATCCCTGATAAGCAGCCTGGGGCGACTGTGGCAAGGAAAAACTCCCTTAGATGTTATGACGAAGAAACCTTGAGAGGAACCAGACTTAAAAAGGGAACCCATCCTCATTTGGGTGATATAAAGAGTGTGATTATAAATCTTTAAAACAATACCAAACACCAGGGAGTGAGAACTAACATGAGCACCGGGAAAGTAAGATTATGAGTAATGTCATTTTTACAGTCTTATACAGTCAGTTGACGTTGTGGAACCAGGAGCTACTGAGCAACTAATAAAACAGCTCATCATTTAAGATAATCATAGATCCAACACTGGCTCCTCTATGCCAGAATTCAAAAAATTCTAACAGGTCCAATGTCCAAACTCTACATGAAGTGGAATCCAAATGGCGCTGGTACATCTCTAGATGGTCCTGGATGTTTGTGCTGTCGTTATCTACTTCTTTGAAGGTCCTTAATCATCATGAGGTGAGACACAACTGGAGCTGGGTAGAGAAAGAAAAGCAGTGGCGTCATTCATGCAATGGTGTGCAAAATCAAATATTTATCAATCATTGGACTCCTTTTTGAAAACTGGCATCCTGCACATTCCT
The DNA here is from genome assembly GCF_946808225.1 of Silurus aristotelis. Lineage (NCBI taxonomy): Eukaryota > Metazoa > Chordata > Actinopteri > Siluriformes > Siluridae > Silurus > Silurus aristotelis. Next base: position 31,948,786 of record NC_139575.1, read on the forward strand.
TACCTTCACCACTTTCTTTTATATGCATCAATTTTCTGTCTGAGCAAACAACTGAGTAGGCACCAATCAGAGGCTGCATTTTTATGATGTCATCATATAGACTTCTTACAAAGTATTTTACAGTATTTTAAAACTACACTAATACAAAACACTAGTATTTTGATACAGAATATGAAGCCATTTTCATCAAACCTATTATAATAAAAATGACAAAATCTTATTTTATATTTAAAATACCTATTTGAAATACATGTACAGTGGTACCTTGACCTACGAGTGCATTAATGTACGAGTTTTCCGAGGTACGAGCGGTCACTCGATCGATTTTTTGCTTTGTTACGCGAGCAAAAACCACCGTCGTATTCGTTAGCTCAAGTCATCTGAACTCCAAGATAAATACACTGAATAAAACCTTATTGTATCTTTATATACTCTTTCTATTATGTTTTTATAAAAGATTTGTTATTAGAAATGTATTTTTCAATTTAATAACATGAAACATAAAAACCGGGTGTCATTTTGAGGGTTGAAAAGGATTAATGCCATTTTTAAGTATTTTCAATGGGGAAAATTGATTTGATGTGCGAGCAAATTGAGATACGAGCTCGTCCACGGAACGAATTAAACTCGTAGGTCAAGGTACCACTGTATTATAAATACTGCCTATCCATGACTGTAGATTTCTGAAAGCCAAGTAATAAAGATTACATACAGCTGGTTACTGTAGCTTTCAGTAAGGTGGTTGCTGTGTCTTTAGGTGGTCTATTTAGTGTTGATTTAGTTAGTTATTTTAGATTTCATTAAGCTAGTTACAGTGGATTTCAGTAATATAGTTGAAATACGGTGAAATATTTATAGCAGAAATACTTGTAAATGTGTTACTGTAGTCGTCTATTAACTTTTATTCCTAATGCTGCCACTACTAGCAACAAAGCTATCATCTCTTTTTCTCTCTCATTCTTTCTGTTACTTTTTCTGTCTCCTTCTCTGACCTCCCAGCACTCTGAAGAGTTGCACATCAAGACATTCCCATCTGTCAGAGTAACCATTGAAGGTGAGATCAATCAAAGATGTCTGACCACACCGGTCATTTCCAGTCCCTTGTTACCCCTAACCACATGAGGAGGAGATGAAGAAAGCAATCCCAGCTCATGCAGATTGGGTGTCAGTCAAGCTCTGCGTCCATGCGCACACACAAACACATTAACGAGCAGTTCACATCGCCATAATCACAGAGGCTAGTGACAAGAGGCAAAATAACGCCTCGGCCCACTTTTTTTTTGACACTCCAGGAAATCAGGCGAGAGATTCCAGGGTGGCCAAGGTAGTGATTTGCAGAGGTGAAATGGTTATGACACATGGAGACGAGGCCAATTTCTAGCCCATCAAGTCAGTTTTTAATTTTCGCCCCTCCGTCTGGAGGCCAGGCCGAGGCTGGGCAGCACGTTTGCAAAATGCTCTGGAGGCCTGTAATTGAGGTTAACAGCTCGATTGATTGAGGAACGTTGTTTAATGGCACCTTTTGCTGTACAGGTTCCTGATGCGTTTGCCCTACACTTTGTTTGCGTGAGATACGGGACTGCAATTTGCACACATACAGCCAAAAGTACAATAGCACTTACATTTGACCCAACAGTATCTTAGATTCCTAGTATAATACAGTCCAAAATATCCAGGCCCATGTTATTTCATATGCTATTTCTGTCCTGTAATCACTTACATTACAGCAGCTATAAACCATCATGTACCTGCAAGACTCTGTCCTGTTACTGAAAAACAACAATCTATAATATCTTTCTGAGCTTTAAAATAACTAACATTTTAGTTAGTTATCGAAAAAAAACAGTTGATCTTGTTGAATTACTGAAGATTCCAAAAGGCTAATTACTGTAGATTCGAATTAGCTAATTAATAGAGAATCTACTAAGCTAGTTATTGTAGCTGTTGATTAGCCAAACATAGATTTAAGTTAGGTAATTAATTTAGACATAGCTAATTAGTGAAGATATCAGGCAGCTTGTTAAGGTAGATGATAATTAGAGTTTAGTTAGAGAATTCATGTAGATTTCTACTTAGCTAGTTAGTGTACAGAGTAATTAGCATTCAGTTAGCTAATTTATGTAGATTTTACTTCGCTAGTTAGTGTAGAAGATAATCCGCAATCAGTTAGATAATTCTTGGAGATTTTAATCATCTAGACGTAGCTAGTTATTAAAGATGTCGGGTCGCTAGTTAGTGTAGATGTTCATTAGCTAGTCATTATAAATGTGAGTGAGCTGGTTAATGTAGATTTCAGTTTGCTAGTTACTGTAGATTTCCAAAAAGCGTTTAGCCTACACTATGTTTGTGTTAAATCTGACCTGACAGTGTCTTAGATTCATAGTATGATATGGTCCAAATAATCAAGCCTATATTTTATCTGCTGCCAAAAAGCACTGTTTGTTTTTGTTATGTTTTTCCACATTTTGTCCCCACTGATGAAATGATCAGGAATGACGTTTGCAAATTCATAATCTATACATATATCCTCTGTTAAACAGGATATTTCTTGTATTTCCTTTATATTATAGCAGATACAGCCAATCCTAACCAGCTTCTGTCTTGTTACTTAGAAACAGCCAAACCCTCTATTTTAGCTATGACAGTGGAGACTCCTTCAATAAAT
>NC_139575.1:31956450-32143950 GCF_946808225.1 Silurus aristotelis
TGAAAATACATCCTACATCACATAGTGAGGGAATTTTCCAGCCATATGTGGCGTTTTTTTTCCCTTAAACTATTACCACAAATTTGAAGGCACATGATTGACTAGGATCTTTATAGGTCTTTAGATGCAGTAGAATTCAGTTTTTCCTACAAGACCAAAACCTGTTCCAGCCAGACGATGTCCCTTTACACAAAGTCAGCTCTATAAAGACATTCTTTACATGAGGTTGGAAGGGAAGATCTTGAGTGGCCTGCTATAAGCTTTGACCTAAACCCTATTGAACACCTCTGAGATAAACTGGAATGCTGACTGCACCCCAGGCCTCTTGAACCCCTCATCAGTACCTGACTTTACTAAAAACCCTGTGGCTGAATGAGCACAAATCTTCACATCCATACTCCAAAGTCTAGTGGAACATCTTCCCAGAAGAATGGAGGTTATTATAACATCAACTGCCGACTATAAGTTTATATGTAATACATTTAAATAAAATATCAAGATATCCTGTGTAAAGAAATACATTTTAATCATATTTTTTAAGCTGAAGAAAAAGTGCTGTGTCACTGAAACGAATGTAATAATTCTTGAACCTGGTCAAATGTTTAATTTGCACTGATTTAAAACACAATTCTTTGCCATTGTCATTATGGGGTATTGTTTGTAGAATTGAGGACAATAATGAATTTAATCTAATTTTGAATAAGTCTGAAACATACCAAAAGGTGGAAAAAGTAAAGCGCTGTGAATATGCACGGTAGAAGCACTGCCAAATTAACACACAGTGATTTTTACATGCTACGATAAAATAATAAAATTAAGAACGCATCAGCACTGGTACGTTTCAAAATATTTTCAAAAACACACCACATAGCAATATGCAGATTTTTTCAGTAGCATTGCTAAACAATGTTCACACAGGTAGCTATAGACTACATAAAGAAATATTTAGTGAGATTTTCAAATTGTGACTGTGCTAAAAGGCAGTCCTCGATGACGCTATCGTAAACACAGCTTTGTCCTAAAATGGATTCTAAAATACCACAGCGCTGGCACACCTCGAATGTCACACCCCCTGTTGCGCTGCTCTTTCCAACGTCAACACAGATGGGTTGATTTCTGACCGCAAAAATAGCACTGGAGTGCCAATGGAGAAGAAAATAAAATGTTGGCCTCCGCTCAACCAAATTAACAATACATCAATATGATTCCAAAAAAAAAATTATACCACCAGGTTACGGTATGTGTGGTACATTGGCAGGAACCAAAAGCACACCAGTGAGTGATAGCAAACAAGCAAACAGATATACAGATTGTTTTTTATCACTCATACAATGTTGGACATTCAAGATTGTTGAACACTGGCATGGAAAGACAATTTTTATTGTGACAAATGTCCAAGAAAATACAGAATTCTGGGATAAACCTTATAAACAGGAGAGAATAAGATCGCAGAGTTGGGGCAGAGGTTAAAAAAAGGAGAGGAGAGTTACTTAAAATACACCATGTACTATGCACAAACGTTTGTGGACCCCTAAACATAAGATTCATTAGACTTTTTTCAGCATCCCATTCCACTCGAATGCTGACTGCACAAAAACTCCACAATCATACTAGAAAATCTACTGGAACATCTTCTCAAAAGAGTGGAATGCATTATAACAGTAAATGGGAACTAAATGTGGAAACAGATTTTTAAAAAACACAGGAATTTTATGGTCACGTCTCTACAAACTTTTGTCCAAGTAGTGTAAGTGAGCCACTATTTAAACTAAGAAAATAGAAACATAACTATATAAATGCTTTTGCAATTCAATAAGTAGACAGTTTGAAGTAGGTAATATTGGTACATGAGAGCTTTTACAGGTCTGGTGGAACAATATTAAGATTCTTGTTGATGGTTTTCAACAACACAGACTGATCAGCCACTGTATGTTAGCTACCTAGCAATGTTATGGGATAACAGTATGTTCATCACTGCAAAAAAAAATCCTTCTAATTAATGGATAACTGTAAAGAACATCCTTATTATAATTTTTTTGCTGGTTAAACACCATGAGATATTTAACATACCTGGATGTGATAATGTGCATATGAGTAAATAAATAAATAAAGACAGTTCCCTCTTGAGTCTGGTTCCTCTCAAGGGTTCTTCCTTATGCCATCTCTGGGAGGTTTTCCTTGGCACAGTCGCACTAGATTGCTCATCAGGGACAAACTTATTCATTTTTATCACCACATTATCTGTGTAAAGCTGCTTTGAGACAATGTTCATTGTTAAAAGCGCTATACAACTAAAAATGAATTGAATTGCATAAAAAAATAATTGATTTGTTTTACAACATATTGGTTCATTGATTCATTTGTGTCTAAATGGACCTGCTGTTTGACCTGAAAGTATATAAGGATCATAAGCTTCATTGAGAATGCATTTATAAGCCATGTGAGTCAGTGAAGGTGTCTTTTACCTCTAGTTACAGTGGATTCATAAATTCAATGCCAAATGTGGCCCACACTATGGACGAATTGTTAAAAGAAATTACAATAAAAAAAAAAAAAACTATTTTGAAATAATTAAGCTGGTGTACACAAGGCAAGACAAATAAAACTGTACTCCAGCCTAATTACCAATCTGAGCTTTGTGAAACAGCAGATAATATAAAAGTCAGCTCTGATAGCTGGATCTGCAAATGTTGTTTCAGCTTACAACATTTGTGTCAAGTTCTCGGTAAACATTTTGCCATCATTTTTGTGCAACACACTATTCACATAGACACACACACACACACTTGCACACACAAACACACATGGCACACAAACCCAAGTGAACATTCCCAGCATACCTGCCCAGTGGTAATTAATCGCTCTGGTATTTAGGCCCAGCAGAGTAGACAAATATGACAGAGACAGGGACAATTAGGAGCCCTGTTCAAGCTACATTAACTCCCCACGCTATAACAACTGCGGCTGCCTTGTCTCGGCTTGTAAAAAAGCAGCGTGGGGGTCGTTCCTCACGGGCTGCCGACATATTAATGAAAGGAAAAAAAGGAAGATTGTGTTTATTGTACTCCCATAATAGCAAATAAATTTCAATTATCTGCCGCGTCACCCCTTTAAACTGCGAGCGAGCGGCTGTAGACAGCGTATGATCGTTTGGAGCACTTGTGCTTCAGGCTGTGGAGAGAACAGAGTGTTCAAACGTGTTTACCTCCAAAGTGGGGAGTTAAAGGTCACTGATATGACTTTTTCCCCTCATAGATTTTTTTCATATGCGTCCCCATTAAGTGATGATGCAGCCTGCATGCTTTGTATTGGAATGAAGATGCTTTTATTTTTTATTTGCATGGATTGTTGTGCATACCTGAAAGAGAGAGAGAGAGAGAAAGAGAGGTGGCAGTGAAAGAAAAAAGAGTGTGAGAGAAACATGGACACGGAAAAAAAAAAGTGTTTAGTATTCTTCTTTCATCTGAATGAGCTGCCCTCTTTTCCTCTCCTCTGGCTCTGGAGGAGACAATATTTAAGCAATCACTAGATGGGGTAGCGAGAAACACTGGACAGAATGTCCTTAGATTTTTTTTTATTTTTTTTTGCAAAGTCACTGTGAGTCAAGTCGAACTTTCTGATAGCAAAGTAGCATGATCAGTTCTTACTGGTGATCCTGTTGAATTTGGAAGCTCAGCAAATAAAAAAGTAAGAAAATAAAACAGAAATAATTATTTATTATTGACATTTTATGTCTTATTATAGTTATAAAGCTCTTGTGTTTACTGGAAATCACTGGAAAGAAGATGGAATACAACACAGTGCTAAACATGGCAGATATATGAGAGATATTGCAGCTATCAAATTCAGGATTATCTCTTTTTTTATTGTACATTTCCTTAGTTTTTCCTAGTAGAAGGCTCCAGGTGCTGAACTGCAGTCCGAACCTTTTACCAATGGAAAACTTTTGATGCATCATGCAACAAAAAATATGACAGAGCAGTTGAGTTAAATCTAGCATCAGACACAAATGGGACCGCATTCCTCTTCTAAAACACCAGCAACTGGTCTATTCTGTTCCCAGATGCATACAGGCTGTTGTTAAAAAAAGAGGGGATGCTACACAGTGGTAAACATAGCCCTATACCAACTTTTTTGAGAGATATTACAGCCACAAGCAGTGTTGTGCTAGTTACTTAAAAATAGTAACTAGTTACAGTTACTCGTTACTTCATTCAAAAAGTAACTAAATTACTTTGTTGATTACTTACACCAAAAAGTAATGCGTTACTGTTAAAAGTAACTTTTTTAGTAACTTTTTTAAGGAACCTTCTTTAATGTTTCCATTAATGCCCTTTTATGCGTTATGTTCTATACAAACACACAACTGACTTAAACACAAGGTCATTTTTAAACAATATTTTATTTAAGTCAGACCTGCACAAACTGTATATACCACAAGGATTTCTGAAATAAATAACAAAACAAGCTGAATAATATATTCACAATCAAAAAATAAAGTGGCTTCTGCCGTTGTGTTGAGCTCCTAAAAATGTTCCTTTCACAGCTTAAGTCTGACTTAGAACAGTCAATGTAGAACAGAACACCGAGTTAGCTTCTAGCTTCGTCGAGGCATGTAGTCTCTGGAGGAGCTTCAACAGATTGGAGTTGCTGTTTATTACAGTAACTCGACCTTCGAATCAGAAAGACACAGCTTACATTTGACTAAAAAGCTTTTGTCTTTATAGTCAACTAAAGTGGAATAGAGCATATTTTCACTTTGAGAAGCTCGTCTTGCTCTCGCCTTGACTCGCCGTTACTGCCGCACAGACCTGAATAAACGGAGACACGCCCACAGTGCGTTCATCCTCCTACAATGTGTCGCTGCTGTAAACAGGTTAGACTGTAGGCTACACTTCAGCCCAAATTCATTCATTTAAAAAAGTAACGGGTAACGCACCATACGGTAACGGTAGTTCCTTTATTTTTAAAAGTAACATGCTACAGTATTGGTTACTGTAAAAAGTAACGCGTTACTGCCCAACACTGTTCACAAGTGTATCCAGCACATGATCTAGATACCGTATTTTTTAAGGAGGTTGTTGCATATTTCAGCAAGACAGTGCTAAATCACATGCTGCATCTGTTGCAACAGCATAGTTTCATAGTGCTGAACTGAAATGCCTGGAGTCCAGACCTTTCACCAATTGAAAACTTTTTGGGCATTGTAAAAGAAAAAATATGAAAAGAAGCTGAGCAGCTAAAATCTTGCATCAGACACAATAGGGACAGCGTTCCTCTTCCAAAACTCTAGCAACTGGTCTCTTAAATTACAGATGTATAAAGACTGCTGTTAAAAGAAGACAGGATGGTACGCAGTAGTAAACGTGGCCCCGTCCCAACTTTTTTAAAAAGATTTTTCAGCCATCAAATTCAGAATTATCTCGTTTTTTTTAAATTGTACATTTCCTCAGTGTAAACATTTCATATGTTGTCTATATTCTACTGTGAATTTGGGTTTAATGAGATTTTCAAATTAGAGCATTCTGTTTTTATTTATACTTTCGCACCTTTTTTAAATTCATGTTGTATGTATTTCTATAGTCCTCCTAAGACAGTCAGATATTATTCATATTATTATTCATCAAACGATCATATTAATATTCAGCCCACATTTATTCATTCATTCATTTTTTTCAGTTCTTCCATTCATTTGTTTTTGTTCATTCAATCATCTTCAGTAACTGCTTTATCTTAGTGTTGCATTGGATCCAAAAAGGAATTATCATTTATTAATTAGTACAACTGATCTCTTTAAACAGTTTGCCTATAATATATTGTGCCTGCTTATTCCTCATAAAAGAAAGAAAAAAACAGACAAAAAAAGCACTCCTGTATTACACTCCAGTGACATGTTAATTTGTTGGCTGTTCACCCAACAGGAACCATTAGAAAGTCCTTAAAAGTTTGCTTTGGTGTTGCCCCACTTCTCACAGCAACCAGTAATTGCTCTTACATGCACATTAACACGCCGCTCATGCAAGAGCACGCGAGGCTCTCACGGGAAATGGAAAATGAGTGGGTGTGAGACGAGTGGCCGCACGGACAGAGGAACATGGCCGCTGGCATCAGAGAGAGCGACTGGTCAGCATCCAGCTGTCAACAGCAGCTACAGGGGCCACTGTTTTATTTCAGTGTTCGGTTTTGTTAGTCAAATTGAAGTGTCACGAAACACGCAAGGTAAAGTTTATTAATCGGATAAATCACATCTGATTATTAGGATCAGGATCAGAATCTTGGCTTGATAGAGATTTGATTTGATGTCCATGTAGACATGAACATTGTAGTAATGGAACACAGAAAAATGACTATAAGCATACAGGAAAATAAAACCCTCAACTTTTACAGTAAAGTGTAATATTCAAATAAAAAGACTTATAAAAAACACAACCTTTAACTCCAAGTATTCACGTCACTGTGAGAGGATTATTGGTAAGCATACTGAGCATTGGCCACTGACGGACCTACTGTACCAAATGTCTTCCATTCATCGTATGCGAATGCTGGAGATGGGAAATGTGCAAACATGTTTCGCATTTCAATATGCATCAAAGTTCAACTTTAGCGAACTCTGACTTGCAAATTTTAACCATGTGAATATGTGTGGAATTGTCATATCGGGTTGCTGGAAGCATGGGAGGTGGTAGCTGAGTGGTTAAGGCATTGAACTTTGGATCTGAAGGTCATGAATTCAAATCCCAGCCACACCAAGCTACCACTCATGGACCCTTAGGCAAGGCCCTTGACCCCATAGCTGCTCAGTTGTATAAATGAGATAAACGTAAGTCACTCTGGATAAGAGTATCTGCCAAATGCCATAAATCTAAATAGATATATATTTGCACTAGTGTAGTGTGACTGCAGCCTAATAGCCCAGATCGGTGATTCATCCAGCTTCTGGTTCAGGTGAATGCTGATTGGTTAAAGTGTGAAGGCATGTTTTCATGTGTACTTTAGACATTGTGATTTAGCTTTTGTTTGTTTTAATCTGGTATTCTGGACTAATACTCCTGATATACAGGCAATTATTTAATCTAACTTCAAAGCTGTCCATGTTTATTTGGACTATTTTGTTTTAATATGCAATATACAGTAAATGCTAGTAATATACATTGTACAGACTCGCTGTAAAGCAAATGTTAAAAAAAAAATCCTGAAAAGCCTGTCTGGTTGACTTTAATACCTAACAGCATGACATCGGTGATTTAGAACCTGGAAGTAAGTAGTATTGATCCGTTTGTTCTTTCTCCATTCATTCTTGGAGTGAAACAGAAGACTTTCAACACGTTTGTTTCTAATTTTTCTGCCCCCTACTGCACAAGTTCACATTATAGTATGAAAGCAGACATCAGAAAGTGCACAGGAAGCAGGTCTACCATCAATATATTGTTCTATATGATTGCCATTTTGATCATGGTTATTGCAATTTACAAAGCTTGGTTCTTGTGAAGATGGAAGTAAACTAAAAGAGAAGCTTTACAATATGGACAAATGTTTATGAATTTTGCTGAAGAATTTAGATTGTGTTTATGGAGATTTGTGTTCCTTCATCCACAAGGGTGTTAGTAAATACGGGTGCATTCAGAGTTCCAATTCATTCCAATAGGGTTGAGGTCAGAGATTTCTAAAAGGCCACTCGAGATCTTTCACTTTCATGCTTCGTGCACAGGGGCACTGTCATGCTGGAACAGGTTTGGGTACAGTTCAAGTAAAGGAAAGATTTATGCTATTACATCCAAAGACATCCTTTATAATTGTGTGCCTCCAACTTTGTAAGTAACAGTTGGGGAAAGAACCACATATGGCAGGAAAAGTCAAGAGTCTCAATACATTTCAATTTAATCCAGTTTTCAATATGTATAGCACTTTTGACAATGAACATTGTCCCAAACAGCTTTACAATGATGAATAGGTTATGAAGTTGGAATGCATGTTGGAAAGATTTAAGTATATAAGTTGAAAATTTGAGTTCTTATAAGTTTGTTCCTTAGAAGTTTATCCCTGATGAGCAAGCCAGTGGCATCTATGGATGCCAAGGATAAACTACCTGAGATGGTACAGTATGAGGAAAAAACCTTGATAGGAATCAGACTCAAGGGAACCCATCCTCATATATCCTCATTCATTCAATGCCTATTCATTACAGTTCCAATATCCTTTTGTCTATACTGTGTATATTCGGTTATATAAAGGGTTTGCAATCATGCCACAATCTTCAAACATGCTGCTCTAGTCAAAAGAATTGCAACTGCTAGTTTATTATAACACTGTTATAACATTCTTACATGTTTTATTCAGTAATTACAATGAATTATTCAGTGACTACAGTAAAACTAATGGAAAAGGCAAGTATTTTAAAGGTTTAAGTGGCTAACCTTCCTGTGAATTTGCAAATATGAAACCAGAATAGTGCAGTGTATGTATAAGTGAACGGTTCAGTACAGTAAGAATTGTACTGCACGCACGCACGCACGCACGCACGCACACACACACACACAAACACACACACACATATACATATGCATACATATAGCCAGTGATATTTGGAGTAACAACACAATAAGAAAAAGAAAAGGTGCATTTTGCACACCCAATGTAATTGGAAGTTCAAAAAATGCAGAAATATCTGCCTTTTACTTCTAGTTTACTGTGCTGCTTTGCCAGGGTTTCTGGTTCTGACTCACGCAAGTCTGTTGAAAAAATATTTATGCTAATGGTATCAGCTTATGGTCACAATATGTCAGGAAGAGGCAATAAGAAAAGCTTTTAGAACAAGAGAAAATCTTTAATGCATACATCCAGATCTCAATTATTGCGACGATTCTTTTGTGTGTTTGTATATGCATGTAATCAAAGCACCGAAAAAAGAGAAATAATTGTGCCAGACGGATGTCGTCCGGCGAATTTTCACCAGCAGCAGGAAAGGTGCAACTGAAAATACGCTTTTCAGAAAGCAGGTCCTCCCTGATAATTATTATTGTTATGACTATTATCGTCCTCGTTCCCTGCGCTCCTCTAGTAAAAGATGATAACCTGTGTAGGCTTGCATGAATTCAAATTATCCTATTTGATGGAGAGTCTGCCACAGAGTGCCCAATAAAAATGTTTTTTATATATATATATATATATATATATATATATATATATATATATATATATATATATATATATATTTTTTTTTTTTTTTTTTTTTTTTCTGATCTCAGGAAAAAAGTGGCTCTTTTTTTTGCCCCTGATTACAATCAGCTAATGACGCAGATTGTGCCCTGAGGTGGGGATTTGCGAGAGATGGCATACGGTGGCCGTCACGTCAGCCTGAGAGGGGCCTGGAGGACCCTCCGAAGCAAATCCCTTGAGGATAAAATACTGGGAGCCGCTTCGGAAAGAAAAGCGAGCAAGGGCGAAAAAGAGAGGGGAGGAGTAGAGGAGCGCAGGCGTTTCTAAGCAGGCTTTAAGATGGCAGATAAGGGTGTAAGAAAGAGGCTGATCTGGTGGCAGGTCAGGAGGGATCCAGAGTCTCCGTATCGCACTAAAGCCCCATGCCCCAGAGCCTAGAGAGAGAAAGCAAAAGAGAGAGGGATTTCATAAAGGGGGAGAGGACTAGCATGGAGTGGAGAGGGGGAAGAAAAAAAAAGAAAAAAAAAGAAAAGGAAATCGTTGAAGTGAATAGGCTGCGCATTGTAAGCGCCCTGCCGAGGCAACCTGCACCCGCCGAGACGGGCATGACGCGCCAGTGACAGCGTAAGAATGGCAGAGGGTTTCTCCTTGCTGCCTCTAATGCACTCGCTTATGACAGCTAAAGGGGAGAAAGCAGAAAATTGGTTAGGAGGAATTACTGGTGTTATACAGCTTGCCATCTTACAAATGAATACCGTTTAGCTTTGGCATATAAATGAGTGGATTTTGCTGCAAGAGTGTGGGAGAGCGAGAGAAAGAGAGAAAGAGAGAGAGCTGGTGACAGAGGCAGAGAAGTGGCAGTAGGAGCAATCAGTTGTGGGGAAAATTTTCTGCGCCTTCTAAATGAGTGGGTGCGTGTGCACGGGCATCTGTGTGTGTGTGTGTGTGTGTGTGTGTGTGTGTGTGTGTGTGTGTGTGTGTGTGTGTGTGTGTATGTGTGGCAGTCGAAATTATGCAAGCAAGTAACAATGAGCAAATTGAACCTCGAGCGAACGCAGCGCAAGGTCAGGCAGAAAGACAAGGCAAGTGGGTGGGAGCGAAGAACAGATCATGATAAATTGGTTCACATTTTCCAAAACGCTGGCCCTAATGCCCTGCTCCAAGCCAAGCCTGCTAGCCTGGAACTTTCCGCTCGCTAATACCTCAACGCAGCCATTTGTGATGTATGAAAACCAGGCTGTGGCACTAATTGCACAATTACAAAGCGGAAGCTGAGCACTGCCGAAGAGAGAGAGGAGGAAAGGCACGCCCAAACGTGTAGGCATTCTGCCCTCCTTTCCTCTTTCTTTCTCTCTCTCTTTCTCTCTCTCTCTCTCTCTCTCTCTCTCTCTCTCTCTTGCTCTTATTCTCTCCTACCTCAATATTTCTTCGTCTGCGCTGAAGTAACAGAGTGTAAGTGTGAGGGGGAGGACGGAGTGCAAAATAAAAATTTGACTCCTGCATGGAGGAAAGGAAAATTTATTACTCACTGCTGTGGGAGACAGTATTTTGCTCATGTGCTTTAGAGACTCTGTTGGCTATCAGAATAAGGGACGAGTATGCGTTAACTCACCGCCAATGCATACACACCATGCATCGTCCAGCCTGGGTCAATAACGCACCCATAGATTGATGTAGAACTAGCTTTTCCAGGTATTATTTACGAATGTGTTTTTAGATGTAAAAGATTTTTACAGGTTGGAAGATTTGGGTTTCCAGGCTGATCCCAGGTTTTTGGTGCGACCCACATCATGTGCGAAAGCTATCTGCTCTTAGAGTTGCTCCAATAATTGGTTCAACCTACTTCTAATGTTTTTTTTTTCTTCAGGATAGTGAGGAAAGGGTTTTGTGTGGTCACTGGAGAAGAAATAATTAATATATTGATATATACACCTAAAACTTTCCATAGACTCTTCATCATTGTGGCATGAGCGCTTGAAATAAAAATTGCATGAATAATGCATGGTACTCTATAAGGACAAAAGTATTGGGATACCTGACTTTTATATGTGTTATATGTGGATCTGCCCCAAACTGTTACCACAAATTTGGAGGTGCACAATTGAATAGAAAGTCTTTTGGATGCAGTAAAATTACATTTTCTCTTTATTTTAGTTTGCAGACCGTAAAAACTATTCCAGCATGACAATGTGCACAAAGAGAACTCCATAAAGATATAGTTTGCATGGGTTGGAGTGAAATATCTTAAGCGACCTGCTATAGAGCTCTGACCTCAAACCTATTAAACACCTTTGAGATGAATTGGAACTCCGACAAGCACACTCCAAAATCTAGTGGAACATCTTCCCAAAAAAAAATGCAGGTTAATATAACAGCAAATGGCGATTAAATGTGGAATGGGACAATTAAAATCACAAACAAATCCTAATGTCAGGTATCCAAACAGACTTTTTTCCAAACTTTTGCGCATCTGAAAAGTGCTGTTCTTGTGGTAACAAAATTTCCATGGCAAAAATTGACGACTACATAATTTCATAATAGTGGCTCTCAGTTATGTCTTCTATAAAGACATTATATTCTCATTTTAGCATTAAAGCACATCTTTTAACTAAAATCTAAACCAACCAGGCATTAAATTATGACTATAATATTATGAGAGAATAGCACTGATTATCTCTTCATTATGGCACCTGTTAGTGAGTGGATATATTAGACAGCAAGTGAACATTTTGTCCTCAAAGTTGATGTGTTGGAAGCAGGAAAAATGGGCAAGCATAAGGATTTGAGTGAGTGTGACGAGGGCCAAATTGTGATGGCTAGATGACAGGGTCAGAGCATCTCCAAAACAGCAGCTCTTGTGGGCTGTTCCTGGTCTGCAGTGGTCAGTATCTATAAAAAGTGGTCCAAAGAAGGAACAGTGGTGAACTAGTAACAGGGTCATGGGTGGCCAAAGCTCATTGATGCATGTGGGGAACTAGGGCTGGTTCTTGTGTTCTGATCTAACAGACAAGCTCCTGTAGCTCAAATTACTGAAGAAGTTAATGCTGTTAATGCTCAACAGGTCAGGACTGTTTTGGCAGAAAAAGGGGAACAACACAATATTAGGCAGGTGGTTATAATGTTATGCCTCGCCGGTGTATGTACAATAGTTTACTTTATTTACTTCAACACAGCAATAATTACAAAAGTCTCATGATTACTAAATGAACTTATTTATATTAAAAATGATTTGGTCTAGATCACTGGATCACTAGATGCTTTTCAAACCAGCAAGTGAGCGACAGTTAAATGGGAGTCTGACACGTTATCTTCTTTTAATTTCATGAATCTTCATACACATATTGCACCATGATCTACTAGATTGTCTATGTTGCTGTAGTTTGTTTCATATTATTATTTATCATTTGCTTAAATGGCTTGAGTGGACCTTTGCTTCTAAGAAAAGACCACTAATGAAATTCACTTTGACTTCCAGTTTGGTATGTTAGATTGGAAATGTTGTACAACTTAGGACATCAATCATATTTGGCATTGTGAGATTTTGATTACTCCACTTTGTGTGATAAAATAATAAAAAATTATTAATATATAAGGGGGGGAGTGGTGGCTCCGGCGGTTAAGGCGCTGGGTTGCCGATCGGAAGGTCTGGGGTTCAAGCCCCGGTATCGCCAAGCTGCCACTCTTGGGCCCTTGAGCAAGGCCCTTAACCCTCTATGCTCTGGGGGTCCCTTACGAGGGAAATATCAAGGTCCGTGACGTCGGAGTGACGTGGGGCCGCCTTCCTGTGGGCTCACCACCTGCAAGAGGGACCGTAAGGGACGGTGCTGTGAGGATTGGGCAGCAGTCGAAGGCGGGGGCCTGCTTAGACTGCTGCCCCCGCGACCCAAATTACGGATAAGCGGGAGAAAATGAATGAATGAATGAATAAATGAATGAACAAGTCATTTTCTCTGTGCGTGTTAAAAAACAATTAAAAGCCATTTTCTCTTCTTCTCAGTCTTCTTCTTTTTTATACATGATTCATACATGGTTTCCATACAATGCATATTAGATATATTGTATTGGGCAAATAAAATTTGATGATTGGATAATAAACATAGAATTCTGTTTTCAATTAATACATTTTTACAATTTATCCACTGTTTTAAAGAAATTCTTTATTGTGATAGTGGACCTGCGAGTATAAACCCCTCCCCCGAGCAACCCCCCTTCCCAAAACATGCCCAGAATCTAGGTATCCAGGCCAAGTCTGAAGCCCACGTGTGAAAACACCTAATAATCACAAATGCATATCTTCATTTGTTGTCCATATATTGTAAGAGCAATCAAACAAGCCATCACATTATCCCAGTCTCATTCTTTCTTAAGCATCTGTTAGAGTTCGTCTAGCATCCGTAAACACCCTGACTTCTGAGATCCGAGAGAGTCTCACAGCGAAACGGTAGCGGAAAGGCTTAAAGGTTAAGCCTGTAATTGTTTTCCCTCTTAGAGTCATTAAAGAGCTTCCCCGCACAAACAGATGGTCACAAAAAACAAGGTCCCCCCTCCTTTACCTTTTCCCCCCTCTAGGATGAGCCCCTGAGTAACAGTTAACATCTCGGTGCATATCAGGCGGAATTTTGCTAAGCAGCATTCCTATTTATCTCACGTCCTGCTTCGGAGATAGTTACCTATACGACTGGCGGTGTGACCTCCGGTGTGAGCGCATTAATTTTGCCTCAGTGTTTCTGTGGCATCAATTAATAAAAAGTGACGAGGTCTCTGGCAAATGAACACCCGCTGATAAATGAGGGCCTGGACTTAATTGCTCAGTAAATTAAGAGCTCACAATAGTGACGATGTGCGCTGGTTTTAATATTTAAAAAGTCATTAGACGCCGGAACGTCTAGCTTAGTTAAGTGCGTAGTGATGTGTGCTTCGACCTGAAGAACGAGGCAATGAATTTGAGTCGGACTTAGGACAAAGAAAAGCAGAAATTGAAGCCAACTAGGAGTGATAATTCCTGCACCCTGGCATGTTAAATTCATTCTTGTGGTGGTGTATATAACGGAACCATGCACGGATTCAAGGGCCAAGCACGGACACACAAACACACACACACCCACAAGTATATGTGCACCCACTCCCTCCCACACATACACACTGAGGTACCAGAGATGAAAATCACTCACCATTCCTGTTATCCACTAAAGAATAAGCCATAAGCCTCCAAATGTATTTAATAATGTTATGGATTTGTTGCTGCATAATTAGGACGACAACAGGCAGCCTGCATGCCAGCAATAACGGCTGCGATATGATCTTGATTACTATAGAGCCGTAACAGCGCTCTATGGCGTGGGGAAAATGGAGCATGTTAATCTGTCCGAAAGAAAAAAAAATTAGGACACCGAGCGTTTATAATGATAGATCACTTTCAGTAATTTTTCTTTATTAGCATTCGGCACAATCAATATTTTAGCAGTCCGGTTACGGTCTTTAGTACAGTGTTTGATATCTATTATTCATAACCTTTGTCAGCATGGAAAGGCCGGCATTTCTCAGGCTGAATGTGTGTGTGAGAGATAGAGAGATGTGGCTGCTGTAAAGGATTTTGCCTGTTGATTTGTAGCTTTGTGTCAAAAAACAATATATATTCATTAGGTACTTAATAGAGAATAACAATGCCTATTATCTATTTGCAATGATCTACGTTCTTGATCTATACATATCTATACATTTACATAACCCCTCTTTATAACTGGTAAAGAGAAAAGCATCTCGGAACACAACAAAACTTGAGCTACATCTGCCAATCCATCAGTCAGCCAAGAAAATAAATCTGGGGCTATCCGGACAACTGTAGATTGGAACAATGTCACTTTTGTTTTATGAATTTCAATTTCTGTTGCTGGTTGGATCAAAGTTGCCTTGAACAGCAGGAATCAATAGACCCAGCCTGCCATGTCGCAGCATCTTGTGGTGGAAGTGGTGTTAAGGTGTAGGGAATGTTTTTCTTGGGACACTTAAAACCTAGCTGTACATTGTTTCAAAGCCAGCTTATCTATGGCTACAGTTTACTTGGTCTGACATGAAAACGCACCATGTCATGACGTACAAGTCGTCTCTCCAAACTGGTCCCACTGTACTGTACTGCAGTGTCCTCACCAGTAACGAGAAGTAATCTAGTATATAGATATGGTAGAAAGTGTAAGAAAGAACACATTTATTAACACAAACCTGGACAATCCATTTTGCAGTGGTGAGTTTACAGTGTTAATTTATTCATCCAGGACTAGCGGCATTTCTTGGATCATGTCTCAGAAGGGTATAAACAAATAACAACTGCATGAGTGAGTTAAAAAAAATGGTCTTGCCCACATTTCAAGTTTTTGTTTAAGTCATGTTTACTTTGAGTGTAAATTTGTGTTATATTGGTACACATACAAATATGAGTTATTGGGTCACACCCCTATACCACTGTAACCTACATTCACCACGTACAAAACGTACACTTTTCCAGAGCAATATGTTACCAGCCTTGTAATAGACTAACAGTAGATAGCAGCGTATGTTTCCTTGACACACTTTGCCAGAGCTTAAGTAAAAAAAAAACACTGGGATTAGACACTCTGACACACTTCTATCTGGTCACACACTCCAGCGCTGTGCGGGAAGGTCTGTCATAATCAAAGCCTCGCCTCCAATCTCCTCCCAGCAAAGAAAAAAGGGCAGCAAAGAGGATTTCTTAGCAAGCTCCTAACCACTGCAAAAAAAAATGAAAAAATATAGCAGAAAATCCTCCACCCTCCCTCCCCAAACTCCTGACCTAGCCTCACCTCCACCGTATTTAAAGTCCCTGGATGGATAGGAAGAAGGGAGTGAGGGCCTGGAAAGTTTGCGCAGGCCCTGATTAGATCTGCGCTGGTAATAGGCTCCTCTACGAACCCGGGCAGCCGCTGCGACTGGAATTAATCAGCTCTTCTGGGAGCTTCTTCCAGCCCCGCTCCGCAGGCAAGCCACTTTGGAGTCGTTTACCAGCCAATCCGACTGTCAGGCTTCTGTCATTTAGGCCTTTTCATTACGCACCAAACTCTGACTCTTTTTCACACAAAAAAAAGTAAGTGAGAGCAAAGAGAGAGAGAGAGAGAGAGAGATGGAGAGAGAGAGAGAGGGGGGAAAAAATGAAATGGGTGACAGATTAGCCTAATGCACAGGATACTTTTTTATAGATGACTATTATTATTACTCCCCTTTTGTTGCAAACATAGAGAGTGCCGTAAAGCAAAAAAGCAGGGGATGAAGGGAAAGATTGAGAAAGAGAAGTGCAAGAGTGAAGGGCATCAGGCTGTTCAGGTGACCATTTTTTTGGAGTAATTAGGATATCGAGGAGCTAACGAATCCTCTTTGCTTGCCATCACTGGCACTAGTGAGTGACGCTGGCAGCAGTGCTGTCCTAAATGTGACAATAGGTGGGCAAGCTTTGTTCCTCGTTTATGGAACCCTCAGGGCCATAACTAGCAATTACTGCCACTCGGTGTCTCCCGGGCCTGGGGCCGGCTCACTCTGCCATGCTAAGCCCTGCTTAGGCAACCTATTTTAGGCACTCAGGCAGGCTAGAGAACACCTCAAAGGTTAGATTAGCCTATGATGAAATACAGGGCCTTCCTGCTGCAAAAACGTGCCCAGGGAAAGCGAGGAGGAGACTGTGGGCACAGCTGTCCTTACCTACAACCACAGCCGGTGAATGAGTCACACAAATATTCATGAGTAAACAAAAGGAAGCGATTTTGAAAAATCGCCAGAGGAAAGAACAGATTAATATAAAACAAAACAAAACAAAAGTGTGGAGGTTGGAGGCAGAGAGCGTTTCAAGGCTTCATAAGGATCACAGTTTGGCTTCAGAGTCTGACAAAGTCAAGTCTTCAAAATTGACATCAGTTTTAACTAGATGTCAAAACATTACAGGGTCCAAGACAACCATCACATGAGTCAAGAGTTTTTTTTATTTTTATTTAATTAAGTACACTTTTGATTAAATACACATGTTTCGTGTAGCTACAATGCAGGTTGTACACAATCCTTTTTTGAGCCAAATCCCGATCCGGACCAAATGAAGTCCACAAACTCTACTGTATACAAACATATTACAGTAGGCAGCTGGATTGTGTCCTGGAGTCAGGATGCTGACACAAGCAACGGAGGAACTAGTCTGCTTTCGTGATTGATTCAGGACCTACATAACGGCAAAATAAATGGCCCTCACTGCTAATTTCCTGCTCATTGTGTCTGATGAAATATGCCTGCTCGTTTTGGCTGGCTGACATGAAATATTGGTGTGTGGTGGCTGGGACGGACAAGAAGCAGAGCTCTCGCGGCCACTGTACCTCGCCGTGCAGACAATCCACAGAGAGCGGGCCAATTAAGATAAGACTCCTTGCACAGGAAGAGGATGTTTGACATGCTGTCATGCTAATAGAGACAACTGCCATTACGCCAAAGGTACGAAACGGCCATCGGTACCTGCACAATGTTGCCCTAATTGGTGGACTGTTCCCCTCAAAAGTCTGGAGGCTGTTGAAGAGCCTCTGTTTGGTCTGGGGTTCCTCTTAGCCGTCTCATTACGAACAATACTACTTCTGCCAGGGGCCATTTCTCACGGCCAGCGTCAGCTCACCAGTGAAGGCTTTCAGGGACAAATTGCAGCTTGCTTGGTATAGTGTCACATTTAGGAAGCCTGGACTCTTTACAGTGTTTGGAGAGCACGAAGTCTGCTGCAAGTGATGTAAAATGATCCGTTTTGCAAGTCCACTTGATGAAATTCTAAATAAGACCTGAAATACATGACAGTCATGTTTCCAATGCTGGATTATAATGGGATCGCCTGAGGGGTAGCCTGAGAGTCAGAGTTTTATGCCTGCATGGCACACAGCCTGAAGTAGTTGGAGAATATTGCTGCTAGTGAAATATGATATGCTTCAAAGCCAGTTGCTAATTAGAATGCCTGTTCATTAAGTCTGGGTTTTAAAGAACCAGCTAGCTAATATATTGTAACTTGTTTCCATCAGTTCCCATGAGAAGAGAAATGAGCTGATCTCATGTCAGATTTGAATTTGAACAAGCAGCAGCAATGTGGTGGGAGTTCACAAAAACAATATACAGTATGGATTCAATCATCTATTGTAACTTTTCCTAATATTGACTTGTAAGAAATCTTATTCATTCCACACTTATCAGAAAACTACACAAAACAACACCATGTTTAGCACATGTTCTCTCTGATCTGATTTTTAAAGTATTATTCTTTAAACTGGCTGATTTGCCAAAGGTTCTCAACCAGCAGTTGTTTCCGGTCACGACAGACCAAAAATCTTATAGGCAATTGCTTTTATGTTGAAATAATAAAATGTATTAATAAAAATATAATTATCAATTATAAAATGAAGTGAAATTTTAATACTGTACAGTACATGTACTCACTATAAATGGGATACAATGTGCTGTATTTCTACAAATTTACACCTAATTCATCTCGCTGAATGAAAATAGCAGTGAATTATGGGTAAATTTGTAGAAATACAGCACATTGTATCCCATTTATAGTGAGTACATGTACTGTATAACGGTTTTGGACCTCTGTGATAAACGGGCATATATGTGTCTATGGGTTATGCAAATGCATGTCTATAGGTGATAGAAATGTATCTCTATATTTTATGTAGATATGTGTGTATAGGCTATATAAATCTGTGTCTATAAGCTACGTGACTATGCTTGTGGGCCTTTAAGAAATTTGTAGTTAAAAATGTTTTTTGTGTGTGTTTTTTTTTTTACTAGCAACATCACTTCGGTAGCACTATTCCTTAAGTTTTCTTATATAGAAAAAGCTTAGTGTTTATAAGTTATATGTATAAGTGAATTCCCTTCCAGAATGGGAGATAAATGATTATGGTTAGGGAAAAGGGTGTTTACAGTATGATATTCCACAACATTAAATAAATAAGTTGTCATGATTTTTAGTAATAAAGTAATAATAATTCAAAAGTCATAATTATTTAAAAAAGTTAACTTGTATATAATGATATAAGTATATAATTAGGAATCCCTGAAATGGCAACAACACTTTTTTGTTAACGGTCTATTATTGTCAAAAATCCTCTATTTTTTAAAGCAAATTATGCTAAGGTTAAAGTGCAATCAAGCTCCTGTTTCCATAATTCGTTTTCTCAATATTTATCTTGACGTGCGCTAGCGAACATGCTGTCCGAACTCGCTAAAAAACCAGTGTTCGGATTGGACTAGACTGTTAGCTCATTGTGCTTGCGAACTGTAGTGCCTTTGCGTGCTTGGAGCAGCAGTTGCTTTTGGCCTGTTTCAGCCTGGCACGAGTGGGAACCCTGGAAATCCCAAAACAGCCCGTCGAGCATGTCACGGTGCAGCCAAGGTACACTGTGCAGGTGAGGGCTGGCCCACCGCAGGACGTGTTTGTTTGGACACGGCCCGGATTTGGAGTCTGCCAGGAAATGTGCTGCTTCTGGCAGCTCTCAGAGAGAACGGCAACAAGAGACAGAGAAGAGACAGAAAGTGGGAAGCGTGTGTGTGTGTGTGTGTGTGTTTGTGTGTGGAGGGGGTTCTTTCAGTGGCAGAAGGGGGGCAAAATATGACTGGCAGTAAGTGTGCACTGTTTGTCAGAAGCTATGAAACAGCAGCAGACCAAGAACCAGGCAAAGCAGTCATAACCACCGTGGCAGGATCTGCTTACATACTCACTTACTTACTTACTAAGTTATCTCACTGTATCTAATTATTTCAGTGAGGTGCATCATTGTGTTTCATTAACCTGTTTTGCATGTTAAAAAAAACAAAACACACACACGTCAATTTTTGGTAAAGATCCGAAAGGGACAGCGTTAGGAAGAAGATTGAAACTGTCCCCTCGACGCTTCCTCTGTCGGCTTTGTGATAACTGCGACATCCTTTAACCTCGACACCCCCAATTAGGCGAGCGGGCAAGTAGCAATGTGCAACGTATTGCTTTGACCTGCACGCATTACACAGAGCCACTTTTGAGAAAGGGGGAGATGGAGCAGGAAGGATATCGCAGAGAGAAACACTCCGTCGTATGGCCAGAGGCACTCCCTGGCTCTCTATCAATGCAAACCAGACTACTACCTTGGGCTAGGAGGACATTTCACTTTTTATACAACCCCCCCTTTTTTTTAAAGCTACATTTATTTTGAAAGCAGCACAAGAGGAAAGAAGGGGAGGGGAAAAGACTTAAGGAGGAAGAGAAAAAAAGAAGATGAAAAGCATCTTTAGCATGCCGGAAACATCTGGTTTTATATTCGAAGGCTGGGAAACGGGAAAAAAAAGGAAATTGCAAGAAGACAAAACTCTTATGTTTTGATTTATTTTATTATTCGGGAGAGGCTGTAGCGTGCAGTGATGCAGTTCGAAATTTGTGGCAGTAAAACATGAGGAAGCAAAGACATTAGCCTCTTTACGTACCCGGCCCTGACTGATAACGGCACGATAACATCCACTACTGCTGTGTTCTGTCCTAAATTACACTGAGTGGACTGTTGTTAATTGGATAAATGAGTTCACAGAGTGAGAGAGAAAGAGAAATAGAACGGGGGCGGGAGAGAGTGTTTGCATGCGTGTGTATTTGCTTTACACGTGTTAAAAGAATCTTCCTTCATCTCCACAGCCTGGCCCCGTGAAGGAGCGAATGAAGGAGTGAATGCTGAGAAAACTGTGTGGGCATTGGACATTAAAGCTTCAGCACCTTTGGATCTCTCAGCACTTGTGTGACCTTATCTAACCTGCCCTGGACCGACCTCCACCACTACCAAGTTTCACAAATTCTCAGGCACGAAAAGTGTTTCTTTAGCTTCCCTACATGATTTAAAAGTCAAACACATTATACAGACAAATGTATTTGGGCACTTCCAGCAATATGTGGTTTAATAAGACATCCACACGACAGTATAGGATGTCTTTGGATGTGACTTGAACTACTAAACTCAAACCTGTTCCAGCAATGATAATACACCTAAACACAAATCAAGCCCCATGAAAACATGTTTACAATAGTTAGGGTGGTCTCAGAGTTATGTAGTTCCCTGGTGGTCTAGTGGTTAGGATGCAGCGCTCTCACCAGTGCGGCCCAGGTTCGATCCCCGGTCAGGGAACCAACCCGAGCCACTCTTAGTGCCGGTCCCAAGCCCTGATAAAAGGGGGAGGGTTGCGTTAGGAAGGGCATCAAACCAAATCAAACATGCAGATGATCCGCTGTGGCGACCCCTAATGGGAGAAGCCGAAAGAAAGTTATATAAAATATATATATATATATATATATATATATATATATATATATATATAGAGAGAGAGAGAGAGAGAGAGAGAGAGAGAGAGAGAGAGAGAGATGAATGAACTGGGATGCTGACTGCACACCAAACTTCCTCACCTACATCTGTACCTGACTTTACTGATGACTTTGTGGCTAAATAAACACAAATCTCCACAAGCAGACTCCAAAATCTAGTGAAACATCTTCCCAGAAGGATGGAGGTTATTATAACAGCAAATAAAAACAATATGGAATGGGTTTGTTTAACAAGCAAATGTCTTCTGGGCAGCAGTCCACAAACATTTGTGCATAAAGTGTATAATTTAATATCATTCCATATTTTAGTTTCATACCGTTGCTGGTGTGTAAATATATTCATTTAAACATCTTGTATTTTGCCATCGCTCCCTGTTAGTTTTGCTCTTGGCTTCTGCTGCTTAAAGTCTTCATTCAGTCCAGTCATATGACCTAAAGTGAATGTTTTCATTTTCATAATAATCGAGCAGTAAAAGTGGATGCATTTTATTACTTATGTATGCTTGTTAGGACTGGAAAAAAAAAAAAAACACTCAATAGTAAGCTAGTCAGATAAAGCAGGAAGAGAACCAAGAGGCAATTAAACACATGCTTTTAACAATTGACACTGTCTCAAAACAGCTTTATAAAGATAAAGCGGTAAAAAAGTTGTATAAAAGTAATCACATAAACTTGTAAAAACAGCTGCAAATCCAAACAAATACAAAAACACCACTTTTCCAATGGATATTTTTGTTTTATATGTTATAAAAGTACAACTTTTCCGTTTCTAAGTTTTTGTTTACTGCCTTATATTTACTGATTTCTTTTTCTGAGTAGTTGTAATGCTTACTTTTTGTTGCCTTTTTTTAATATATTTTTTTTATTCCCTAATGTGTTTTGCACTTACCAACCTACACTAACAAGAATAATGGTAATATTTATTTTAAAAAGAAAATTAGTCTCTCAACAGCATGTAATTTATTACAAATGAAGTTCAAAGGGTGCTTTTTTTAGGAATTAAAACAAAGACAAGAGTAATTTTGTATGATTTCATGCAAATGAAGTAAGCAAAAATAAATAAATAAATAAACCGGGACCAGAGAGTTCATTCCTAACCCTAACATTATTTGTACGGTATATTCTCCTAAAACTTTGGAACATGATTCTTATTGATGTGCAAATGTTAAAACATTAAAAAACACATTGAAACTTCAGGAATTTGTTTTAATATTTAAAACAAATAATTATCCATCCCTCATTATCCATCATTATTATGCTCTTGTTGTTGGTTTGATACAATTAAGCTAGCAAAAAAAAAAAAAAAAAACTAGCCAGTGGTTTATTATTGCAGTGAGAGTTACATACAGCTTCTGGGTCCCTGGTTCGATTTTGTGTGGGGTTACACATGTTCTCCCCATGTCTCAAAATTGCCTCTGGATGTGAATAAGTGTGTGTGTGTGCATTTGTGTGTGTGTGTGTGTGTGTGTGTGTTTGTGTGTGTGTTTGTACATGATTCACTGTGATGGACTAACATTCTAATACTCGCACCTAGCACTTCCACCTTCACCACATGTCTGACAGGGCGAGCAGATAATAATTTCACATTAAAGATATAATTGAATTTATTTTAAGTATATCTATTTTTCAACCAGATTCAAGTGAATACAGAGAAACAGAAAGAGTCTGAGCATGTTTTTGTTTTGCTGAAAAGATTCATAATGCTGACAATGATGATGGTGCTGCCACTAACTAGCTAGCTAGCTAGCTAACTAACTAACTAAAACATTTTTAAAGGTGGTCCTGATTTACATCACACCCAATTCAGTTTAAAATCTTCTGAGAAATAACAGGTGCAGCTTTAGACACTGAAAGTATTAAACTAGTGTCTTACATAATGGATAGAAAATATATCATAAAATCCTATGATGACTATGTTCTGTACACTATATGGACAAACGTATTGAGCCAGTTGTTCTCCAAACTGTTACCACAAAGTTAGAGGCACACGATCGGTTGTGTTTTGACATTTCCCCCCCTTCCCCCCCTAGGAAACCCAAACCTTATCCAACATCACAATGTCCTTGTGCACAAAGCGAGTGCCATAAAGATATGCTTTCTATAGGTTGGAGTGAAAGATCTTGAAAATCATGGCCTGCTATAGAGTTCTGGCCTCAACTCTATTGAACATCTTTGGGATGAAATGGAATGCTGACTGCACCCCAGGTCTCCTCACCCAACAAAGGTACATGACTTAGACTAACACCCTTGTGGATTTATAAGAACAAATTTACACAACCACACCCAGAAGAGTGGAGCTATTAAAGCAAACAGGGTTTAAAATGTAGAATCTGATGTTCAAAAAAGTGTATATAAATCTTATGATCAGGCATCAACAAACTTTTGTTAATAGTGTATGATTTATTGATGAATTATTTTTCTATTATTATTATTATTATATTTTTTATTATTATTACTACTACTACAATACTAATAGCAACATTACAACATATACAGCTTTTGCTTAAGAATTCCCAGGAAAACAGAGCTATAACTGTAACATCCTCTAAAATGAAAGGTCTAGATGAACAAATTGGCAGCAAAATGCTAAGATAATGTGAGCCAAATTTGGTAAAAACTGGACAAAATTTCTAAGAGAAACAGCAATAATTACAGTTAGCTTTTGTCTAACAATTGGCACTGTCATGAAATATCTTGCCTAGCCTCAGGGCATGATCTTGAAGAAGCCTACCAAGATTTGTGTCAGTGCTCAAAGTCGTTGCTGAGATATGGCCTCACATGCTGTTTGTCAGCTTTGCTGTGAGATTTGTTTGGCCCATTTGTTTGGCAAAACGTTTGGGGTAACAAGTGCCAAATTTGATGACCATTAGACAATATTAGTAGGGGGAGGGGTAAAAACAGTTTTTGACCAAAAATCTAATATAATTATTAACAATCATAGAAATTTTTTTATCAAACTGAAAATTTGCATCTCTAAAGTGTGTTGAACTTTTGACCTAGAGCAGGTATGACTTTTAGATTTTGGGCACATGATTAAAAAATGATGAATCCTAACATAATTCTGAAATAGGCCCAAGTTTGACGTTATGGTGACATTAGACTTTTGGCAGCAATTGGTCCAAATTTTGTTAAAGTTCCTTAGAGCCTCCTCAACCAGTGTGCCAAAACTTACCACACTTTACCAGGATGTTCTTTGGGCTGCGTTAGATAAACGAACCAGAAGAAGAAGAAGAATATGAAGGAGAGGTAGAATCAAGAAAAATTGAAAAAAATTGTTTTGTTGGATTTTTTTTCCCCACCCTTTTTTACCATTAAAAAGTTTTAGATGTAAAGATTTAAATAAATATATATTTATACTATTTAATTTATTTTATTAATTTATTACTTAATTAAAATTTATGTTATAATTCTGTATATGTGTGTCAGGGATCCACCAGCCACACCCTCGCCAAACCCTCCAATCACTCCAAGCAGCTCACCAATTTACTAATCATCCACACCTGGTCCAAATCAGTCACCACACTATAAAGACCCCGTTTATCCACATGCTCTCATCGTCCGTTCTACAGCTTAGGCTAATGAACATTCCGGACTACCCAAGCTACTCCGTTTGGTTTTCACTTAGCGTGCAAGATTCTGTGTGTGTTTTTTGTGCTCACTCTGCCACAGTTTTCTCCAGGTTTAGTTTACCCGTGTATGGTGCTGATTTTCCTGCTTTCTGCCTTGCCCTTTTGTTTTGCATTAAAAGGCCATCGTTGAATTCACTTTGGTTCCCGTACGTTCTTTGCGCCTGACAATGTGTATAAATTATGTATGCACGAAAGGGTTAATTTGTTAGCAGCAATCAGGTCAGAATGTTTCTTAGACCCTCCCCAAACAGTGTGCTAAGAAGGACAGGTAGAATAACAAAAAAGTACCTACTTACCCTAAGTGCTTGGCCTCCTAAAAAAAAAAAACTGCAACATATCAGAATCAAAATACAAGTTTAAACAACCACTTTTCTTTTTTTTTTTTGCAGTAGTTCACACCTGTGGCATCCGATAAATTTAAAACCATTAAACCATGTTGAAATTACATTATATCTCCGAAGCCTGAAGAATATCTAGGAAAGGCATTAATGTCAGCGTGACCATGTTGTTGGCTTGATTAATACGAGTGAGCGAAGGCCTGGCAGGGTGCAGGAGGCTTTGTAGAACGACACAGACTAAAGCAGTAAATTTTGCACGACGTGCACAGGCTGCCTCCTAACAGATGGAGGAAAGTTAGACACTGTTTCCTTCTATATAAGCCTTGATGGACGACTGTCAGGATTTACTGGCAGGGCGGGTGGTGTACAGGGGGGGCACGGGTGTGCTGGTGAACAGCTGAGCATGTGTGTCTGGTGTATATTTCCCTGACAGCAGTTCATTTAAAGGGTTTTCATGTGCATGCACAGCTCTTCCCTGTCCAGTCTTCCTCTGTTTCTCCCAGCTCATTCAATCTTTCTCTGTAACCAACACTGTAAAATATTTACTATGCATTTTATAGTAAAATACTAGCAGCATCGATGTCAGTAAAATTCTCTGTACAGTAATTTATTGTGGACATTATTGTACAGTAGTTTACTGGCAATTGTTATTATAAACCTTTAAAATGTAAAATGTAATTTCTTTTTATACACAGTATATGTTTATATTAAATTGTATTATATTTTTAATACGTTATAAATATTACTTTGGGATTAATAATTATTTGGGATGCCCCATGACATTAATTTCTTTTTAGTGTCTATAGAATAGTTGTATTGTTTTATATCTATTAATTATGTATTGGTCAAGTAAAGAAAAACATCACAGTTATATGAATTTATAGTTACATTTAATTTGTTAATGACATTTAATATTTTGTGCATAGAGTATATCATTTTCTGTCATTCCATGACATACCGTTGCTGGTGTGTAAATATATTCATTTAAACATCTTGTATTTTGCCATCGCTCCCTGTTAGTTTTGCTCTTGGCTTCTGCTGCAGAAAGTCTCCATTCAGTCTATTCATATGACCTAAAGTAAATGTTCTCATTTTCATAATAATCGAGCAGTAAAAGTGAATGCTTTTTATTACTTATGTATGCTTGTTAGGACTGGGAAAAACTATTAAATATTACAATTAATATTAAAAAATATTAAATGAAAAATTAATATGAAAGAACTATATCATATAATATACTATTATATTATATTAACCCTTTCGTGTATAGAATCTTCACATGTGGTTAATTTACATCTTTTTATGTACACAGTTCTGTATTTTGCAATTACATTTCTAAATTAAAAATGTTAATAAATTCATGCATTACATCATACATGTACAAATATTACTATATTAATTAATTAAACATTTAATTGGAGATCTAATGCATATTTTGTGGATTTTTGTGTGTGTGTGGATGTTTTAGGATGTGTTTTTTTTATCTTGCAACTATTCAAAGCTGTCCACGTTTTCTTTTTATTATATTTTCTATAAAATGAAAATTGTCAAATGATTTAAAAAGCAGAAAAAGCAATACTATTGTAAATTTAAATAGCTAAATAGTACATTTTAAACAAAACAAACAAACAAATATATCATTAATATTAAGACAGAATTCAAATTCATACAAATTCAACAAATTTGGAAATAGAAAATAATCTTGACATAACTAATTTATGCATGAAAAAAAAAAAAAAAAAGATTTGAAGCATGTTAATAGACAGAGAATGCAACTAATATAAGGTAAAGAGGCCTGGGGTGCAGTCAGTTTTCCAGTTCATCCCAAATGTTCTCTTGATGTCCCCTTGATTTCATGTGACAGATTAATGAATCAGAATTTGACTAAAAGACAGGAGGTGGAGCTGGAGGTGGCAGAGCTGAAGATGTTAAGATTTTCATTTGGGAGTGACGAGAATGGACAGGATTAAAAATTCGTTTATTAGAGGGACCGTGCATGTTTTGGTGACAAGGTGAGAGAGGTGTGATTGAGATGGTTTGGACATGTGCAGAGGAGGGGACACAGGGTATATCGGTAAAAGAATGCTGAGGATTTGGTGAACTGGGATATTTGTATGCTGTCGTCCCCTCACATTCACACGTTCACTCAGGTTCGTTGACGGTGGTGTGGTGGGTCGTCTCTTATCCCAGAGATCCCTCATGTCTGTGTTACCTTCTGGTCCTCCCTTTTAGTTATGCTGCCATAGCGAGTCTTGCAGGAGTCCAAACTGCACAGTGACATTAACTTTTATACAACAATAAGGACACTTAATAATCCATATCCTTCTCTTTCTGTCACCCTCTTCTCTCTCTCTCTCTCTCTCTCTCTCTCTCTCTCTCTCTCTCTCTCTCTCTCTCTCTCTCGCTCTCTCGGTCGAGTTAAACATGCTCCTGAGGCTCCAGTGACCACTGTTCCTGCCCCTCTCCCCTCCGTGGATCTTCCCACTTCGTCCAGGCCTGCCTCTGGATAGTGTTCTCTTCGACTGAAGGCCACTCTGTGCAGCTTGGGACGGTTTCTCATCAACGCCTTGTGTGGTTCCATGAAATTTTGGAGTAAGAACGGGCGCTTTGAGGATGGATTGGACTGTAGTTAATGTCAACAGTCTCCTACACTGACTCAGGAATACAGTTCGCTTCTAATCATCATCACTGTACCCCGCAACATCGTATATCTGCTACAAATGGACATTCGGTGCAACCCAGATGAGGATGGGTTCCCTCTTGAGTTCCCTCTCAAGGTTTCTTCCTATCGACATCTCGGAGTGTTTTTCCTTGCCACAGTCGCCACCGGCTCACTCAACAGGGACAAACTTACACTTATAAAGAACATCTTCACTTTTAATCACCACATTATCTGTGTAAAGCTGCTTTGAGACAATGTTCATTGTTAAAAGCGCTATACAAATAAAAATACATTTAATTGAATTGAATTGATGGAGCCGCCAGGAAGGAGAAAAAGAGGAAGGCCAAGGAAGAGGTTCATGGATGAGGAAGACATGCAGGTAGTTGGTTTGAAAGAGGCAGATGTAGAGGACACAGTAATATGGAGATGGATGAGGAGCAGCCGAAAGAAGAAGAAAGACAATAAAGAATGTCTTCTTATGCAATGGTGTCTTAAAAAAATCACAGCAGAAACATTTAAAAAAAAAACATCTATTTAAAGATATACTGTATATGATCATATGTAGCTTGCAACACTGCTATTATAACACAGTCTATTTGATTCTGGGTCTAGGCGTGGATAAATAGATCAAAGTGTTAACGGTAGCAGTTGAGTACTAGCTAAAATCAAGCAATTCTGAAACAACAACAATCTAATCATGTGCCAGAAGTAAGATTTTCCATTGAGATTTCGAAGTTCAATTTCAAATTTTTTTAGAGCTAACATATGAAGAGTCGTTTTCAAGGTTGTGGCATTAATGCAGCTGCAGCAGGTGTCTTACAGGTTCAGGTTACTTATGCAGTTCCTTGGAGTGCTCCAGTTTTCTCTAAAATTGTGTTATGGACTGCAATCTTTGTCTAGAGTTAAATCTGGCCCACCTGGCACAGACACTAGGTGCTGTGCACTCTGACCAAGATCAACCAGTTCCTGAGGATTCTAGAAATAATCTCATTACATTATATCAGGACTACTTATATATTCCATACAGTACATAGCTTTTTACCTGTAGTGTTTAGGCAGAATACTAGCCGTTGTAGTGCTATGGCTAAGATGATGGTCCCTTCTATTTGTGCTAATCCTGACCCTCTGCCTAAGCTTGCTGATTAATATTTACACAGAATTTGGCGATTTCCCCTCAGACAACCCCCTCCTCCACTTTCAACTTCCCAATGTTAGCTCCACGAGTGCCAAGACGCCATGCCCTTGGAGGAGGCGAGAGCTCGATTTTTTCTGTTTGCTGCCATTTGTCATCAGCAGCTAAGAGAGATCAACAGTCGTCTGCACACAAATCAATATTCTCTTAACCCAGAACTAATCTAGAGAGAGTTTCCTGCAATTTCACCTTCTTTCCTCGACTCCCCTTCCCCCTTTTGGCCTTCTACACAATCTCTCCATCCAAACTAATTTTTTTTACCTTAGTAGTCATTTTAAACTGGCATTACCCAGAGCGTGCGTGATCAAGCGAGGTGAAGAGGATGATGAGTGCTAATGGGGAGCACAAGGTGTCGAGAGTTTTGTAGTCTTTGTTGACCTTTGTACAGAGGAATATAGGCTGGCATTCTAATTGCGAAACCAAGAGAATCCTGTAATGGCTTCTGGACACGTACACCTACAATATCATTGAAAGCACAAAAAAATCTGTCTTGAAGTTGCTTGGAATAGTTTGAAAGTTTCTTTATAATGAAAACCATTTTCTTCACCAGCTGCATTAATAATTCATAAACTTTTGCACATCACATGACCAGAATCGTCACTTTCTGAAGTAATGTAACTGTTAGGTTTGTCTCTGAGCTAGCTGCGAGACTCAGCTCATCTCATTCGTTCTTGTTCAGTTTCTCCAATAGTTTAATAATAAAGAGAATGTATATATAGACGTCTGTGATGACTATGAGTCTATTGCGATATCGTTAATCAGCAACATAATCCCAAAACATCCTTCAAACAGCATTTTCTTTAAGACTGAACATAATGGTGGTAATTTTCTAATTACGGATGCATCAATAGTACTTTTTCTGTCATGATGACCAACATGAGTACATTTATTACTTACTTGCCTAAATCAATTCAGCATGCCAGAAGACAATTTATCTAGCTCTGTTCATGTTTTCCATTGTGTTTAAACAATGATCAATATTGTACATTTGCACGTACCCTATCAGGCTTATTCTTTTCAGCATTAGCTAGCTTCGAATAAATAAAGCACACTAGCTCCCTACATTAGCTTGCTTGGGAGCAGAGTTGCCATGGAAAAAAAAATAAAATTTTTTTTTTTTTTTTACTTTGGAAAACCACTAATGTAGAGCTGAACTAAAGTACATTTCAATGGGTGTGTCCCAAATCGTGCTTTTTTTTAATATATAATTTTGTTGTTTTTGTTGACTTTAAAGCTAGCAGCGTCGCTTTACACGAATTTGACATCGCCTGGAAAGCGGTTTATGTTAGCGGAAAAAAAACAAAACATTTTCTTTTAAAATTACTACAATAGTCTGTAGAGTATAGTACGTCATGTGGGACTCAACTCTTCATTGTTCGAATTCCTTTTGGTCATTTTTCAATTTAATTCAATAAAAGTTTATTTGTATAGCACTTTTAACAATAGACACTGTTTCAAAGCAACTTTACAGAGATGAAAATTTTATACATTTGTATAAAAGAGTATATAACTTAAGTACCTATAAGTTTGTTCCTTATAATTTCAAGTTTATCCCTAATGATCCAGCCAGTGGCGACTGTGGCAAAGAAAAAATCCCTGCGATGGCATGAGGAAGAAACCTCAAGAGGAACCAGTATAAAAAGGATACCCATCCTCATCTGGTTGGCACCTAATGTATATTCATTGCAGTTCCACCAGTGTTGAAGTGTGGTGTTGAAGGTTAGGTGCTTAAATAAAGAAATGTTCTTGCAAACTGTGAAACTAAGCCATTGTATTAGACTGTTAATATTAATTAATTAATTCCATCCACAAACTTATTGAGTTTCTCAGTTATTTTATGGATTTTTAGGCTGTTGATTTGGAACCATCCCCAGCTGTACAGAGATTCCAATTGAAGAGAACTCCATCCAGAGGTCAGGCTTCAGAATGAATCAGACAGATCTGAAGAGAAGAAAGGAGAGGTTCATTTGCCACCTTAGGAGTATGTATAACTCATATTATGAGCCTAGCCAGAATGTTCTGCTTGGTGTGGGTTTATCATGAAATCAGATGAAATAAGTATCATATGCTCTCATACATTTTTATAAATATAAGTAAATGATCTTGGTACAAAACGAAAACCATAATATTGCCACTGATTCCTAGTCGTAATAAAACTCATACATTTGCGATTCAGAACGTAAACCCTACACACAGTGTTTAAGTGGTTAAAGCTATGAGAATGGTATTGCTAAGATATTAGAAAGTTTTAATATCAAGCCTAACCCTCCAAGTAACGCCAGATTAATGACTGCCAGTAATGATTTTTAGCTGTTACTTCTGCCCAGGCTTAGTGGTACATGGATAAAACCATAGGGGAAATTAGCTTTTTCCTCAGAATTCATGGTAATTTAAAAAGAAAAATAGATGCTATAACTATAAAAAACCTAAGGCTACAATAGGATTCTTTATATTCTTAATTGTCAGCTTTCCATATTGTCCCTAGTGAACTGAACTGAATAAATGACACTTTATGACACTGTGCAACATTTGGTCTATATGCAAAATATTGAGTTTTTAGATTCACACATTTATTTTTCAGTTATCCTTTCAGTGTTTCCTTGAGTGTTTACTGAGTACATTTACATATACTTTTGCATGTTTTATAATGTGATCTGTGTGCCATTATTTGAATAATCATGTCAGAAAAAAATTTATATCATGTGAAATGTATGTGGGTTTGATGGGTGTTAATAAGCTGAGAGAAAGAGAGAGAGAGAGAGAGAGAGAGAGAGAGAGAGAGAGAGAGAGAGAGAGAGAGAGAGAGAGCGCAAAAAAAACAACCAACCAACCAACCAAACAAACATACAAACAAAAATACTAGAAGAGTGTGTGGTTAAACTACAGTTTTTTACTGTTTTGCTTAACCTTTCAATACCTAACCAGTTCGTAATGTTTGCTATGATTCACTTTTCTAGTTCTAGTTTCTTCGATCAGACCTTTTTTATGACATATCCTATATAAACATCTTTGGGTGCTTTATTTCTAGATCTCACTGCTGCCTTTCTTTTCCCAGTTCTGCCAAATCTTTCTTAATTCCTCAGGTGAAAGGATGAGTACCTTAGCACTTTGTGCTGTTTTGAGGTGATGCCTGGTGTACCGATGATCTTCACATCAACTCTGACATCAACTCAGAACTAGTCAATGGATTTGAGCGTGAGCTCCTAATGGAGCTTTTTGATTGATGGATGGAAAGTCCATGGGAGATCTGCTGTTCGGGAAGATGATGAAAATGGTCAAATCTTTATAGTCGACCAATATAATCCAGTTAAGATACAGTGAGAAATATGGGGAAACTATGCACACAAAGAAGAAGAAGAAAAGGGAGAAGTAGAAGAAAAAGAAACATAATTAGAAAAATAACAATAGATATATATTTTGGTCAACTTGTCATACACTACACAGATAGTAATGAACTCTGTTTGTGGGTGTTACCACGAAATCAATCCAAACCCCACCTCTTTTTCACACACCATTTATAGAGAACATGTGATCAAACAGACAGAAGCAGGTGATATTGTTTTAACGCACAAAGTCATTTTGATGGATTGGTGGAATGCGCATTGCTTCTCTCAGGAGTTTCCAGGGAAAACGCTTCATAAAATATAGATATAAATCATGAAGAAACAGAAGGTGATTCAGCCAGCCAGACAGACAGACAGACAGAGATAGAAAGGGAGTGAACAAGAGAGAAGCATCTGCTAAGCATTTGAATGGAGCTCAGGAGCTTCGGGCTTGATTGCTTAAGAATTCATATGAAGCTACATCCACCCAGACTGTGTGCATGCCTGTTTACACGCAACACCAGCTGCCTGGCCCTGTGTGTGTGTGTATGTGTGTGTGTGTGTGTGTGTGTGTGTGTGTGTGTGTGTGTGTGTGCGTGTGTGTGTGTTTGTGTGTGTATGCATGCATTTAGTGGTCTGTAAGGCTGAAAATGATTTAACCTTGATGATAAATGTCATTGGAACCTCAACGTCCCCACAAATTAGCACATTTTTATTAGCATTATTATTATTTTATTTATTTAATTATTTTAAAATAACTTTTATTTTATATTCCTCAATTCCCAAATTAGTTTCTTTGAATTACTTAAACTAGGATTGTGGTTAGAAATTACATGTAGCATAAAATTAATTATCTGCATTAATAATTATGTCAACAGACTATCCTTGCATCTTTGCAAGGATTGTAATACCTAACAGTTTCCAATTTGTGGGGACATTTGGGTATATCCCAATAAGGAAACATATCTTTTTTTGACAGACACACACAAAAAAAAAGATCAGGTTTGTTTTTACATATGCTTTCTTCTTTTTTTCACATTCAATTTATTTTCACATGTGGTGCATTTTTCCTAATTTAAGTAAAATTTTGCACTACTTTTTATTTCAGTGTTTAATGAGTACATATGCAAGATAACACAATGTGATATACTTTTGTTTTGTCACGTTATTTTTGTGAAATAAATTGAATAATCACATGTAAAACTTATGATAGCATGGAAAATGTATGTTAGATTGATAGGTACTAATAATCTTGAAAAATAATAATTACGTCAAATGAGGGGCATTAAAACACTTGTGTGTGTGTGTGTGTGTGTGTGTGTGTGTGTGTGTGTGTGTGTGTGTGTAAGAAAGAGAGAGAGAGAGAGAGAGAGAGAGAGAGAGAGAGAGAGAGAGAGAGAGAGAGAGAAAGACTGTTTACAGGCATTTAATGCTTTCTGAGGACCAACATGTCCTCAAAATGCATAACAACATGTCATGCAACCTTGTTTTCCCAAAATAATTATAATAATAATAATAAAACATATAAAATAATTATTTATTATAATAAAAAAGATTTTGTTTAGATAGTAGGAATTCGTTTCACTAATAATTCTGTCCTCGGATTATAATAATTATACAAGGTCCTTACAAAGATAGCAAAACTACAGTGTGTGTGTGTGTGTGTGTGTGTGTGTGTGTGTGTGTGTGTGTGTGTGTGTGTTTCCGCTTTGCTTCCTGAAATGCATCCAGCGCTTGGATTACACACACACGCACACACACACACACACACACACACACACACACACACACACACACACACACACACACACACACACACACACACACACACACACACACAAGAGGATGGTTAAGACAATGATACTAAATGTGCCAAATGAGTCTGATTAATACTAGAGAATGCCACTGTTGGCAGCCGTGTCTGTCTTTCTTTGGTCTATAGATGCTCTCTCTCTCTCTCTCTCTCTCCCTCCCTCTCTCCCTCTCTCTCTCTCTCTCTCTCTCTCTCTCTCTCCCTCCCTCCCTCCCTCCCTCTTTCTCTCTACCTCTCGCTCTCTTTCTCTCTGTCTCTCTCTCTAGTGGCATACAGCTTTACGGCTCGTGGGTGGTAATGAAGGGATGGTATGCAGGACCATAAACCGCGAGGCGTGATGTCAGTGTGCATAAAGGATGAGACTGGTGGATGGCGGAGGGGGTCACGCAGTCAGCACGAAGCGGGGGGAAAGCGAGAGTGAGCCGATCTTCACAGACGTGACCGTTTCTGTGGACGCTGGCTGCCTCGTCTTCTCTACCAGCACTATTATTATTATTATTATTATTATTATTATTATTATTGAAAGGAGAAAAGGAGTGTGTGAAGCGCCCCCTACAGACACAACACGGTCACGACCGAAGAGCCTTCTGAGACAACACATTAGTGAGATCATTAATTACATTCGTGAGGGAGCTAACAGCCAGACGTGCGCACACACGCACACACACACACACACACACACACACAAAACAAAGGAATGCAGTAGCATTATGATGATCTCAGGGTGTTCTAATATATCTATTTCTATATTGTAATCAAACATAGAAGATTTAGACTAAGGTGTGTCTCTGTGTGACTGGAAGTGTGTGTGTTTGTGTGTGTGTGTGTGTGTGTGTGTGTGTGTGTGTGTGTGTGTGTGTGTGTAACTGGATGTGTGTATATACGTATATATATATATATATATATATATATATATATATATATATATATATATATATATATATATATATATATATATATATATATATATATATATATACAGTGAGGAAAATATGTATTTGAACACCCTGCTATTTTGCAAGTTTTTCCACTTAGAAATCATGGAGGGGTCTGAAATTGTCATCGTAGGTGCATGTCCACTGTGAGAGACATAATCAAAAAACAAAAATCCAGAAATCACAATGTATGATTTTTTAACTATTTATTTGTATGATACAGCTGCAAATAAGTATTTGAACACTTGAGAAAGTCAATGTTAATATTTGGTACAGTAGCCTTTGTTTGCAATTACAGAGGTCAAACGTTTCCTGTAGTTTTTCACCATGTTTGCACACACTGCAGGAGGGATTTTGGCCCACTCCTCCACACAGATCTTCTCTAGATCAGTCAGGTTTCTGGCCTGTCGCTGAGAAACACGGAGTTTGAGCTCCCTCCAAAGATTCTCTATTGGGTTTAGGTCTGGAGACTGGCTAGGCCACGCCAGAACCTTGATATGCTTCTTACAGAGCCACTCCTTGGTTATCCTGGCTGTGTGCTTCGGGTCATTGTCATGTTGGAAGACCCAGCCTCGACCCATCTTCAATGCTCTAACTGAGGGAAGGAGGTTGTTCCCCAAAATCTCGCAATACATGGCCCTGATCATCCTCTCCTTAATACAGTGCAGTCGCCCTGTCCCATGTGCAGAGAAACCCCCCCAAAGCATGATGCTACCACCCCCATGCTTCACAGTAGGGATGGTGTTCTTGGGATGGTACTCAGCATTCTTCTTCCTCCAAACACGTTTAGTGGAATTATGACCCAAAAGTTCTATTTTGGTCTCATCTGACCACATGAATTTATCCCATGACTCCTCTGGATCATCCAAATGGTCATTGGCAAACTTAAAACGTGCCTGGACATGTGCTGGTTTAAGCAGGGGAACCTTCTGATTTCAAACCATGACGTCTTAGTGTATTACCAACAGTAACCTTGGAAACGGTGGTCCCAGCTCTTTTCAGGTCATTGACCAGCTCCTCCCATGTAGTTCTGGGCTGATTTCTCACCTTCCTTAGGATCATTGAGACCCCACGAGGTGAGATCTTGCATGGAGCCCCAGTCCGAGGGAGATTGAAAGTCATGTTTAGCTTCTTCCATTTTCTAATAATTGCTCCAACAGTGGACCTTTTTTCACCAAGCTGCTTGGCAATTTCCCCGTAGCCCTTTCCAGCCTTGTGGAGGTGTACAATTTTGTTTCTAGTGTCTTTGAACAGCTCTTTGGTCTTGGCCATGTTAGTAGTTGGATTCTTACTGATTGTATGGGGTGGACAGGTGTCTTTATGCAGCTAACAACCTCAAACAGGTGCATCTAATTTAGGATAATAAATGTAGTGGAGGTGGACATTTTAAAGGCAGACTAACAGGTCTTTGAGGGTCAGAATTCTAGCTGATAGACAGGTGTTCAAATACTTAATTGCAGCTGTATCATACACAGAGAGTATCTGTGTGTATCTCTCACAGTGGACATGCACCTACGATGACAATTTCAGACCCCTCCATGATTTTTAAGTGGGAGAACTTGCAAAATAGCAGGGTGTTCAAATACTTATTTTCCTCACTGTATATATATATATATATATATATATATATATATATATATATATATATATATATATATATATATATATATATATATATATATATATATATGTGTGTGTGTGTGTGTAACTAACTTTCCTCTCCCCCACTTGGCCCCTCCCTCACACAGCGGCCATGCTTGATGTGATTACCTGTCATGTTTCACGCTTGCTAACGTTGCTAGCTCTGTTGTGAGTGTGATACATTTTTTCCTCAGTCCAGAGGCAGTGCGTGTGTGTGTGAGTGTGTGAGTGTGTGTGTGTGTGTGTGTGTGTGTGTGTGTGTGTGTGTGTGTGTGTGTGCGTTTTGTCAGATCGTCAATATGTACAGCAAGAGTGTGAGGGGATTACTCTAGTGTATGGTGTAAGCACAGCACCAACACAGCTTTCTAATGGGATTTTTTCTCGCTGGTTTGCCCCGACACACACATGAACATGTACACAAGGGTGAACTTAATAAAATATATATATTTTTTTGCCTCTATCCAAAAAGCAAGCTGTGGAAGAACGCATGAAGATACATAAAACATTAATTTTATATATAGTGACATGTGCGGTCTCTATCCGAGCAACTAACTAGAAGATCTGTAAATCCCCACGCTATACTACAGTACTTTTTGTAAAAAAAATAAAAATAAATCAGTTTTTTCTGTGACCGCCAACATGAAAATAGCTCTGAATTGCATCCTTGTTCACATCTCCCAAAATACATAAATAAAAAAAAGAAACAATATAAACAAACAGCAAAGCAATGCGACGCAAAGCCGATTCAACTCTCGCTGCTTTCCCGGAACCAGGCGAAGGCGTCTTTTGGCTCGGGTTGGCTCTGTGTTCTAGCATTTGGAACATGGAATGACAGAGGTGTCAGGAATCCTTGACTTATGACAGCAAACAACAGCGAGTAGATCCTTCTTCTCCGGAGTTGTTCTGCACAGTGGATTGACAGTGAGATATGATGTGGATGTGGATGTGGGTGTGTGTGTGTGTGTGTGTGTGTGTGTGTGTGTGTGTGTGTGTGTGTGTGTGTGTGTGTGTGTGTGTGTGTGTGTGTGCGTGTGTTTGTGTGTGTGAAGGGTGTCTCCAGACTGACATGGACCTCACTCTTGCCCTTGAACTTTTCGACACTGTGTATGCTTTAGGATGCACTCTCTTGGGGAGAAAAAATACTTTAGTTCAGCTTGTCTGCAGTACAAGTATGTAATACCATTGCGTATATGATGGACGTGTACGTTTCTTCAGAAGTGTCCTAGAATGTTCTCAAACTTAATGACATTTTTTACAGGTTGAGCCTGATTTTAGGGCTATTTTGTGAAGGATAACACAAAATAGCTCCACTCTTCTGGGAAGATGCTTCACTTGATTTTGGAGTGTGCTTGTGGAGATTTTTTCTCATTCAGTCATAAGGGTTTTAGTAAAGTAAGTTACTGATGTTAGAGGCCTGGTTTGCATTCTGAATTCCAATTCATGCAAAGGTGTTTCATAGGGTTGAGATCAGATGTCTATAGCAGGCTACTCAAGATCTTTCACTCCAATTCATGTAAACCATATCTCCATAGTGCTGGCTTTGTGTGCAGTGGCATTGTTGTCCCTTACGAGGGAAATATCAAGGTCCGTCACCACCTGCAGGAGGGACCGTAAGGGACGGTGCTGTGAGGATTGGGCAGTTTTTTTTACGGATAATTATCAATTATTATCAATTACGGATAAGCGGGAGAAAATGAATGAATATACTGTATATGGCTGTCAAGTGAAGTCAAGTAAACAGGTGTGTATGATCACTGACATGTGATCAAGACATGGAAATGCTTTTGGGAGACTGTAACACATAACCCTGAAAGCCTCTTCATGGACAATTTGCTCCATGTCTTCCTAATGACATTTGATTTACTACTTTAGTCCTTTGTTCTATTCAGCCTTCTCCTCTTCTTATTTGTACTCACTTTTGGGGACTTTTATGCTAAAACAATAATTGACACTATTATGATCGTCACATCCCAGCTTGCTAACTAGACCCATTGTATTGTACATTTGATTATTAAGGTTATATAAATATTCTAGCAGTTTTTGGCTCAATATCATTTCAATACAATATGTAAAACATTGATGATTAGCATTGGCTAGTTTAGGTATATCTGTTAATATGTTCCTATGCTGTTCCTATGTAGTAATGTGTTTAAATTTGATGAATGTTGTGAGATGTTCTTTTGCTGTTCGTACATAATAATGCATTTACAATTTATAATTTATAATGTTCACTGTAATACTCTATTCCTATGCAGTAATATTTTACATTTGTGGAATGTAGAGAGCTGTTCTTGTGCTGTTCTTACTTGTAATGCATTTACATTTAATGATTGTAATGAACTGTTCCTAAGCTGTTCTAATGCAGTAATGTGTGAGCTGTTCTTCTGCAGTTCATAGTAATTGGATGTTGGACATTGGATGGTGGTCTGTAGGATGGCTTTGGAGGTAAAGAAGAAGAGGAGGAGAGTGAAGACTGAAAGAAGGACAAGATGGTGGAAACTGAAGGAGAAAGACTGTAGTGTGAGGTTTAGGGAAGAGGTCAGGCAGTGGTGAAGAGGTTCTGGATGATTGGGAAACTACTGCAGAAGTGAAAAGGGAGACAGCTAGGAAGGTACTTTGTGTGACTTCTAAAAAATAGAATGGAAGACAAAAAGACATGGTGGTGTAATGAGGAAGTGCAGCAAAGCATAAGGAGAAAGAGGTTGGCGAAACAGGATTGGGATCGCAGAGTGATGAGAAAAGAAGGCAGGACTACAAGAAGATGCAGAAGCAGGTAAAAAGAGATGCGGTTGAAGCCAAGGAAAAGGCATATGAGGTGCTGTATGAGAAGTTGGACACTAAGGAAGGAGAAAAAGATTTGCGAATAGAATAGCGATTGGCCAGGCAGAGGGGGAAGGATGTGCTACAAGTTAGTGCAATAAAGGATGGAGATGGAAATGTGTTGACTAGTGAGGAGAGTGTGTTGATAAGATGGAGGGAGTATTTTAAGCAGCTGTTGAACGAGGAAAATGAGAGAAAGAGAAGGTTGGG
The DNA here is from genome assembly GCF_946808225.1 of Silurus aristotelis. Lineage (NCBI taxonomy): Eukaryota > Metazoa > Chordata > Actinopteri > Siluriformes > Siluridae > Silurus > Silurus aristotelis. The sequence goes on from NC_139575.1 coordinate 31,996,537, forward strand.
TGGTGTGTAGATGGTGAAGCAGGAAGTGGATAGTATTGGAAAGGAGGAAGTGAGAGCAGCGATTAAGAGGATGAAGAGTGGAAAGTTGGTTGGACCAGTTGACATACCGGTAGAAGCGTGGAGATGTTTAGAATAGATGGCAGTTTAGTTTTTAAACAGATTGTTTAGCAAGATTTTGGAAGGTGAGAGGATGCCAGAGGAATGGAGAAGGAGTGTGCTGGTACCGATCTTTAAAAATAAGAGAGATGTGCAGACCTGCAGTAACTACAGGGGATTAAAGTTGATCAGTCACACCATGAAGTTATGGGAAAGAGTAGTGGAAGCCAGGCTGAGAGAAAAGGTGACATCTGTAAACAACAGTATGGCTTTATGTAAGGAAAAGCACTACTGATGCAATATTTGCTTTGAAAATGTTGTTAAAGAAGTATAGAGAAGGTCAGAAGGAGTTGCATTGTGTGTTTTTGGATTTAGAAAAAGCGTATGACAGGGTGCCGAGAGAGAAGTTGTGGTATTGTATGAGGAAGTCAGGTGTGTCAGAGAAGTATATGAGGGTGGTGCAGGACATGTATGAGGACAGTTTGACAGCAGTGAAGAAGTAGGAACGACAGACTGGTACAAGGTGGAGGTTGGACTGCATCAAGGATCGGCTCTGAGCCCTTTCCTGTTTGCAGTGGTGATGGACAAGGTTGACAGCCGAGGTCAGACAGGAGTCTCCGTGGACTATGGTGTATGCGGATGATATTGTGATTTGTGTTGAGAGTAGGGAGCAGGTTCAGAAGAGCCTGGAGAGGTGGAGGTACGCGCTGGAGAGAAGGGGAATGAAAGTCAGTAGGAGTAAGACAGAGTACATGTGTGTGAATGAGAGGGAGGACAGTGGAGTGGTGGAGAAGTTTACGTACCTGAGGTCAACGGTGCAAAGTAATGGCGTGTGTGTTAGAGAAGTGAAGAAACGTGTGAAGGCAGGGTGGAGTGGGTGGAGGAGAGTGTCACGAGTGATTTGTGATAGAAGAGTATCTGCAAGAGTTAAAGAGAAAGGTTATACGACAGGAGGTGGAGTTAAAGGTAGCAGAGCTGAAGATGCTGAGGTTTTCATTGGGAGTGATGAGGATGGACAGGTTTAGAAATTATTTTATTAGAGGGACAGCATATGTAGGACGTTTTGGAGACAAGGTGAGAGATTCGCGATTGAGATGGTTTGGACATGTGCAAAGGAGGGACATGGGGTATATCAGTAGGAAAATGCTGAGGAAGGCCAAGAAGAAGCTTTATGGATGTGGTGAGGGAAGACATGCAGGTAGTCAGATGAAGGCAGAGGCAGATGTAGAGGACATGGGGGTATAGAGACGGATGATCCGCTGTGGCGACACCTAATGGGAGTAGCCGAAAGAAGAAGAAGAGCCTCATAAGCTGTTCTTATGCTTATACTGCAACATTTAAATGTAATAAAAATAATTGCAATTAAATTGAATTTGATTTGTATAGCAGAATGGACACTGTCTAAAAGGTGATTTTAATAAATTGCAAATATAAACTTTATTGTTATTAATTTATTCCTAATGAGCAATCCATTTGTGACAGTCACATGGATATTCTTAATAAAACCCAAGTTTTAGGCTGTTCCTTTGCTGTTCTTATATAGTAACACATTTACATTTCAATGTAATCGGACACAATCCCATGTCATTTAAGATATATTGATATCCTGAAAAAAGTTTCTCAACCTTTGAAAGGAAGAATTATACTGTATATTATACTGCTTGACATTGACGCTGAGGAACAGTGAGAAACACTAGAGACGAGAGATCAAAAAACAAAACACCACAACTTGCAAAGACTATGTCCAGAAAGTAAAGATGTACTGTATATACAGCAAGAGAAACTCCAAATTAAACACAGATGACAATCATATTGCATGTACCCAATCAACAAGAAAGGAAGGGAAACAAAATCGAAACAATGACATGCTAAGAGGAGCATTTTCACGACAGATCTTTTGCCAAAATGCTTTTCAAATAACATATACCCTACAGATACAGTACGCATAGGCTAGGTTTAAAAAAGTGACAGGGATTTCCTGTAAGGCACTCTACAGATTATATTCGCAGGGTGAATAAAGTGACAGGGTGATTCATGTGATTTGTAGAAATTGGATATAAAGTGCCAGTGCAGTCGAGTAACAGAATTTCAGTGCAGTAATGATAAGTCAGCAAGTCATGCTTCACTGCTCGGATCACTTGTAGAAACCTTCAGACTACAGAACAGTGATAGTGTGAGCTTTTTTTACCAGAGGCTAATGCTCCCCCAAAGACTGGATGCTAGCTAACAGCAAAGGTTTTTTTTTTTTTTTTTTTTGTGCAAATCCTGACATTTTGGCCCAATCTACAAAGTATCATAGCAGTGCAAAATCTTGGGAATTAGTGTTTGATATGTATATTTGTGTCCAGTCAAGGGACATGGTTCACCAGAGAAACTGAGGTCACATCAATTAGGATGTTATGTAAAGAATAAAACACAGCAGGGTGTCTTGTTATAGGAAAAGAATCAGGTGTACTACACTCTGATATGAAACAGAGTGAAATAGGTGAAGTACATTTTCAATAACAGCACATCCTGAAGATTTCTATTCCTCATATGGCTTAGTGTATTTAATTCTTTAATAGTTATTTCTAATTTGTCATAACATTAAAACCACCTTGGTATGCCACAACATTTTAACAATTAAGTGTCAAGTTAAGTTACATCCTCATGACCCAAGTTTTCCCAGCAGATTTCCAGATCATCGCACTGCCTCTGCCAGACCAAGACAACTTTTTCTATTGCCAACGGTCCTATTCTGATGCTCACATGCTAATTGTAGGCCCTTTTGGTGCTGTACAGGGGTCAGCATCGGCACTTTGAATGGTCTGTTGCAATACAAACCTATATGACCTATACACAACAATCTGGGATACACCATGCATTTTGCAGTTTCAGCAATTTGTGCTACAGTAGCTCTTCTGTAGGATCAGATCAGATGGAGTAGCCTCACTGAGCACCTCACCTGCCTGTAGTTGTCTAGCCTTCATAATTTGGACATCATTAAAGTTGCTCATATCCTTACGCATGGCCATTTTTTCTTGCTTGCAGCATATTCGTTTTAAGAACAATTTATTCACTTGCAGCCTAATATATCTTATTGCTTGTCAGATTCCAAATGTAATGAGATCATTAATGTTATTCATCTCAACTGAAAATGGTTTTATATTATAGCTGATCTGCGTATATGTTAGCATTTTTCAGCCTTTTCATTTCTTCCTTTCTCATGTTCCTGAAAAACAGCGAGGCCCTTGTCACGGTGGGAAAATTTCAAGTTATTTGGAGACTTGGTTACTTTAATGGTGAAGACTCCTTCTGCAAAAAAATATCTTCACAAAAAATAAAAATGCAAACCGCAATACAGATAATGATAGCAAATTAAGACGTGATTTTTCTTGCAGGTAAAACTCTTGTCCAAACTACTATTATAGAAAACGAATGAAAACTTTCTGACCAATCAGATTAGAGCATTCAAAAACACTGCAGTATATAAAATATTATTTTCAGCCGCCAATAGGTTCTGATTCCCCCTAACTCTGATCAATGCACATCAACATACGTGTGAACAGCTGTAATGGATTCCAGATGCATTGCAGTTCTCCTAATGAGTATAGTGTTCTATAGTGGATTGGCAAGCTCAAGATCTGCTCAGTGATGGCAGAAGGTGAGAAATTGCTGTACACAGAAAAAAGGGGGAAAAAAAATAAACAAGCAAACCCATTTCTTTTTTTTTACGGTCTCCTCTGCTACACTTTCCTTCTCGCCTCATCTTCCCTCTCTCCACTTTACCTCTCGCTCTTTGATAAGTCCATAACTCCAGCTATGGGAATGTTTTTTCTTCATTTTTTTTAATAAAAAATGCCAATGAAAAGCAAGCAAGGAAAGTCTGGGTGCCTTGCAAACTCAGGAAGACAACTGTCCCCCTGTCCTTACGTCTGACGCGAGCCAAATAAAACAGCCGCATTCCACGAAGGAAATGACTAGCCAAACAGGGGAGGCCATGAAACTGAGCGCCATGAATGTAAGGGTTTCTCCATGCGTTCCCTGAAGACTCAGATGATTATAGAGGCCTTTTGTAGTTAAGAACATTTCCCAAATGGTTTTAGCAGTGCTTGGAATCAAATATTTAGTCAGTCGCCGAAAAGCCAAGGGCAGTCAAACGTAGCTGCGATATGAGCAATAAGTAATTTCTTACGTGGACATCTGAGAGTATTTCTAAATGTGGTCATTTCCTGATTTGCATAACACAAACATTTCTGTAAACTTTTGTATATGATCAGATCATCATCAAAATTCAGTCAGTAATGTCAGGGTTTTGACATTACAGATGCCTCAGCTTCATATGAAGCTTAAAAAATGTTCAAATATCTTAATGTTCAATTCAATTCAATTCATTTTTATTTGTATAGCGCTTTTAACAATGAACATTGTCTCAAAGCAGCTTTACACAGATAATGTGGTGATTAAACGTAAATATGTTCTTTGTAAGTATGTTTGTCTCTGATGAGCAACTGTGGCAAGGAAAAACTCCCCGAGATGGCATAAGGAAGAAACCTTGAGAGGAACCAGACTCAAGAGGGAACCCATCCTCATCTGGGTTGCACCAAATGTCCATTTGAAGCAGATATACAATGTTGCGGGGTACAGTGATGATGATCATCTATATGCTTATTAATATGCTTTTAATTCTATTCTATTACCTAAGGACAAAAAAGCTTCCAGAGGTCAAACAGCATGGTGCGACATTTAACCAATCACAGTTAATAGAAGTGATATCGAGCCAAAACAGAGGAATTGTTGGAAATTTTGTTCTTCTAAATATTTATACTTGCTTCTGTAGAATCTAGGTGTTTGATTATACGGTAAAAAAAAAAGAAAATAATTTGTTTGACTACATTTGAATATTTTTTTTTACATTTGATAATTGAATTTAAATCTAATTTCTAGATTTGTCTTTAGATTTGTCTTTAGGGTGATAAATCTAAAACACATAATATGTGTTCATTAAGGTGAATAAAAACTCACATGGACATAAAGGGATAGGGGTAAAAAGGCAAAAAGCCCCACACCAAAAATAATTCAACTCGAAGCCCTACCCCTTGCACCATGATGGATTGTTTTTAATTCGTATTTTACAAGACTTATAAATAATATCCTTGCACATGTTTCCATTACATTTTGCTTTGGTGCAAAAAATAATATAAAACACAAATGCCACAACCAGGCAATAAAAACTTAAAAAGTCGTGAAGTTAAATTAGGTGTTTTAAATGACTTTGGATGCCAAACATTGTTCTGCTGTGGTTTCCCAGGACATAGTTCTAGGACATCCAGAAAAATGTTATTTCCTCCGAAAGTTTCTCTTATAGGGTACAGCATATTTCAATAGTACTGTACCTACTGCCATGAAATTATGTTCAATTTCTTAAAAAATATTTTTCCCCTGAACTATTTCCCTAAATTATACATATTTTATCTATTATACACAGCAACCATGGCTTCCTAGTCATCAGTGTCCAGACCAGTGACCAGTAGAATCACTGATTTATATATTTATATATATTTACATATATACTGTATATATCACTGATATATATTTATAATATATTTTTAATCCATGAGTATATATTAGATTATTTCCAGTAGTCTATTCTCTTCCATCCTATTTTTCTCGGGTGCTCTGCGTCTTGGAACAACTCGTCCCAGTGTGTTTTGGTCTGAGTTTCTATGCAATCAGATTTCAGCTGTCACGTTCTGCTGGGGTCAAAGAGAATTGCCTTAAGACCATCCCTGGGAACACTGCAGGTGAAGGTGAATTTGGTCTCATATATACTTATAATGCCATTTACAAGACGGACAAGCTGGGAATCATGAGGAAAGGCCGGCCCACCCAGCTTAAAACACTTGTTAAGCTTTTTCATGAAACATTAATCTTTTTTAGTTTTCTTTCCTGTAGAATTTGCACAAAAACACACAATTTGCCTTAATTTTAAATCCCCAGAAAAATTATAAAACATGCTGTTATATTTCATTTTTGTATAATATTTATAGTTTTCGATGCTGTGGTGTCATAATAATGGTATTAAAAGATAGATTACTTCAGGTAGGACACCACTGAAGGCCTAGGAGTGAAAGTTATGGCCCTCCACTACTATTCATTATATATGCATGTGTATGTTTTCACCCACAAAAAAATAGGGCAGCTATATATATATATATATATATCTCTTAATAATCTGGCAAAGATTCAATTTACATGTTGTAAATATTGGAGAAGCATTGGCATACATTTCTTTGACTCCCATCATTCTGAAAAATGTCTTTGTCAAAAAATCACCAGTGTCCCCCATTTATTCTCAGTTGTCTGGTGAAAAGGTGTTATTTGTGGGTTCTCCTTGGCTGTGCTAGTATTTATTGGGGCAATGTGTTACTTTTTTGTGTAGTATTTGGCATTCTACATTTGAAAGATTACTCTTTTTCATCACAAGAAATCCACAGCCAACTATTAAACACTTTTGAATTATTCAGTCGAGAAATTAAATCAAGGTAGAGTGGTAAACTTTGCTCTGCTGTGGACTTGAGCTTGAGTTGGAACATTTAGAGTTGCACACTAAATCAGAAGTGAAACTTTGAGCTTTTGTGTGTATTGTAGTTTGTGTGTGTGTGTGTGTGTGTGTGTGTGTGTGTGTGTGTGTGTGTGTGTGTGTGTGTGTGTGTGTGTGTGTGTGAGATACTAGACCACAACAGAAGCGGTGTTGAGTTTAGAACAGGGAGCGTCTGGCAGCATTAGTTAGCTGTATTATTAGGATAACTCCGGTAGAAAGGTGCGTGCACACAGTGGTGGGATTAGATAATGCCATTATCAGCCTTAATTGTAGCATTAGAAAGAAGCATTAACACGGATCATTCCCACTATTCAGTGCTAAGAATTGCCATAAAATTGCCGCATTAGGCACTGAGATGGGCGCTGGATATAAAGCAAGCGAAAGAGCCAGGAATGTAAAGCTTCGAATTAGCAGTCATTTTGTTCTTTCCGGTGCCAATGCTGATTCGACAGCTATCACGGCGTTTTAGACACAAATAACTGAAATTGGTGAGACATTAGCAGTTATGTAGGTTTTACTATATAGAATTCTTTTTTCTTGCTAATGGTTGAGGTCAATGCTTGTAATTGTGTACAAATGTAGCATAGGTAGGTAATCAGAATTGGTATCTGGCTGTAGTTCTGGTGTGAAAATGCTTTAGAGAAACAGCAGGGACATTCTGAGAGCTTCAAGTTAACGCAGCGATGCGTTATTGGGTGCCAGATTTACTCATTTCCGACTCGATCCAAGCAAGTAGCCTTAATGTTTTAGGCTATTTTCAGCCATTGTATTCTGGGTAAACCATCTGTAGGCAACAAACACCAAACTGCTGCACCAAATTGCTGCAATTGATGCTAATCATTATAATCAATATCATCATCATTTTGATATGAAATTCAGTCAGCACAGATAGTTATTTAGGTTATTATAGGTCATACAGTATAATGTAATGCAAACGACAATAAGGTAAATGAAATAAATAGTTATGGCACAGTAAGTTAAGGTAGATACTAGGGATGCGCATCCCCATGAGTAAGGCCGATGAGATTTGCATCTCTATGCATAACCAATGATACATTAAAGGTACATATTAAGCAGCTAACAATGAAATGCAATACGATGCAATGAAAAAATATGATGCTATGCAATTTAATATGGTACAGATAGTGTGCTTTTATTTCTTTTGTTCAGACAGACAGAAAATCATAAATTTACTTAAGTGCCTTTTGACTCCTAATGCATGGCCCTTTCATAAACAGGACTTTGCAGTGCAAAAAAAAAAAAGAAGAAAGAAAATAGATTAAATATAACCAGACATTCTTTTCCTGTTCTGTCTCCATGAAGATGCAGCTCTACCTCTGCCATGTTAATCTGTATTCTATTTAACTCTCAGGACACGCCTCGGTCTCCGTGATGTGACACTTCAGAATCACGTAGCAGCAGTGGTGCTGTGAGAACGCGCATGAGAAACAGTTTAGCGAGGAGAAATGAATCTACATATAAAATATTAGTCATAAATTATTGGTCACATTCAAAATAATACAAATATAGCGCATCTACTGATAATTATATATAAATGAATGATTTTTTTTACCGATGCATCACTATACAAATGACAACTTGTATCCGATGCACACTTTTTTAAATCGATGCATCACATCCTTAACATTTATGCTGATGCACCGATGCGAATCAGTGAATCTTAGCATCACTAATGCATACAATAGGTGCTGATAATGTTACTAATGCTAATTCAAATGTTTACTGTAATGTGCAAATGGCAATCAAATCGAAGGAGATATTGGGAAGATTTAATTCTTAGTAGCTGAGAGAAAGTAGCTTTGGCTAAAGGTAAAGAAGCTGTTCATGAGCGTTTTTTTGTGTGACAAGTGAAAAACATGCAGACAGGCCCTGTTGTTCTGCCCTCTTGTCCTAGGCAGTTTTCACCATCCATTTTCATGAATTTAAATCATGCACTGTCCAGTAATTGTACCATAATCTGATGCAGTTTAAAAGGATGCTTTCTATGATACAGTAGCATAGTTTATAGAGTATGGTGTGTTTCGTTATGTCTCGAGGGGCATGATGGTTAGCAAGTTAACCTCAGCTCTCCAAAGATGAATGTTGTCTCTTGTGTGGATGGAGTTTGTATGTTCTTTATGTGTTTAAAGGGTTTCCTCTGGATACTCTGTTTTCCTCCTCAGACTGGCTCATATTAATAGTTTTTCAATTAATTAAAAAAAACTTTCTTTTGGCTTCTCCCATTAGGGGTCGCCACAGCGGATCATCCGTATTCGTGATCCGCATGTTTGATTTGGCACACGTTTTTACGCTGGATGCCCTTCCTAACCCAACCCTCCCCATTTATCCGGGCTTGGAACCGGCACTAAGAGTGGCTGGGGTTGGTTCCCTGACCAGGGATCGAACCCGGGCCGCAGCGGTGAGAGCGCCGCATACAATTGATAAAATTGTTTTAAATACAGCACTGACTATGTTGTTACAGTTTAAATCTTAAATAGGATACATTTACTAGGTTATTTAAGTGATTTACTGGTTTTCAAGTTGTTTGTATGGAGATATATGGATGGATATGACATTAAGTAAAGCACTCAGACACAGGGCAAAATAATAAATAAACTTTTAGCTAGTACAAAAGGGAGCATTGACAATGAATGTGTCAACTGTTAACATGCACTTGGCAAGTAAAACAATAGAATGAAAAGAATCACAAACACTGTGTGCAGTCAAAGTGTCGTAGTGGAGGATTTTTAACATATAGTACTATAGCACTTTTGATTGCATGCAATATTGACATTTCTTTACATCCTGTTGTAATTTATTTTTTACATAGCAAGAGCATACTGATAGTTTGCACAGTGTTTTTTATTTTTTAATGGTATTCTTATGGAGTTATGAAAGGAAAAGGAGTGTTTGTATGACATTTTTATTATCAAGGCATGTCATGAACAAAACTAACGCTACAGATTGTTTTTGTCTGCTGCTAGTTACCATTAGCAAGAGAAGCTTGGCAATGGCAAGGCAATGGGTCTAAGCATGTAACGGATTGATGCCGTAAAACTTCCGGTGAGTAATTTTCTTGTGTGTCTGTTTTTGACTGTCATACGGTCTGACATTTCGACAACTGAGTGACATGGTGATCATGTTTGCACTGTTTGACAAGCAACAATAACAAAAGACTTTAAAAATCGCACAGTGTGCACCCGCCATTAATCACATGACCTTGTTATACAGTATGTCACTGATTACACACATGCATCCGTCCTCTATTAAGTGGCAGTTTGGTGCTTTTATTTGAAATGCACAAGAATACTTATACTGACTTACTGAGATCAGAGAATATACGTTTCTGTAAGAGAACATAAAACTGACCTTATATACCAAAAAGATCGCTTTAATTTGTTGTTTGATTGAACCTAGTTATTTCTTTTCCCTCTGCGGTGAAAAAGAAAAGCAATTGATTTGAATAATTAGGTGGTTGGGAATAACTGTACATGACAGCTGGGCCAGGAAATTAATGTAAAGCTGTAGAAGTGTTTCAAATGAACAATACGATTATCAAGTGTGAGCACTAACTTGAGACCTGCGTATGTTTGATTTTCCTCCCACCTCCACACATAACCTGACTTTAACCTCATTAGAATAAATGATTCTGCTCTCTTTGCTGCACACACACACACACACAGGGTCCGTGTACGAGTCGTCTTTTCCAATTCTGGAGCTGCATTTTCGTTTGAGCCGCTCCCTCGTGCTCTTGGCTTCTAAATGTGATAAAAATACGTGGTGTCACTGCCGCCCAGGAACCCTGCTCCTGCAAAAAATAGCACAAAGATTTCCGTGTGTTATATTTAGCTCATGGCTTTAGATCTGCAAATGAAAAAAAAAAAAAAGGACAACATGCAAAGGCAGAATTTTTTTTTTTTTGTCGAGGAGAATTAGTGTTAAAAAGCCTCTTTTTTCATTCCTTGGATCATTCCTCGTCTTTTTCTCTTTATAGTCCAAATTACTGCCATTAAGAGGAAAGAACGGACACGAGCCAAATGCGGCGCTTCACTTAACGTGATTTCCTCTGAGAGAAAAATAAAACAAGGGAAAAGGGTGATGATTCCATGGAGAGAAAGAAAGAGACGAGTGCAAAAAGATGTCCAGTTTGGAACCGTGCTCAATGCGCTATTTTTTTTGTGTATGCCTGTGTGTATACATTGTCTATGTATTGGCTCGACATGATTTAGCACCATAAGACTGTAAAACAAGGGCCCATTCAGTGCATAAAGAGGATTATATTACGGGATATTTTTCAGAAATTGGAGGGAACGTTTAGACCCGTGTGCATGCCGTCCTAATCTGTATCAAACACTGAATATTTTCTTTCAGTATTAAAAGCATGGTGCTAAAACAGGCCTAGGCATCCAGTCCAGCCTCGGGGTTTGAAAGAACGTGAAATGTGAGAGAGAGATAGAGATGGAGAGAGCTTGCAAGGCGGCGGTTTTTCTGCCTGAGACTCCTGTCATGGCAGCTTTCAGCAGCCGTATCTGCACAATTGAGTTTGACAGCCTTGTTGAGTGTCGATGATTGGCCCTGCTCCAGGGACATGGTACAGGAAAAGCTGTGTACAACACCAAAGGCAGAGGAAAGGGAGAGGGATAGGATAGAGAGAGAAAAAGACAGAGAGAGAGAAAAGCAGAGGAGGGGAGAGAGAGAGAGAGAGAGAGAGAGAGAGAGAGAGAGAGAGAGAGAGAGAAAGAGGAAGACAGAGAGATAGAAAAAGAGACGCCTGGCCAGATTGGGCTTCCTCATGCTGACTAACAGCAGTGTCGAGAACAGCAGATAAGATGGGGAGGAGGCAAATGGCCGAAACAGAGGTGTGAGACCAGGCAGCCATCTGAGGAGGTGATGAAAGCGAGGGGTGCGAGTGTTGGTAACACACACGCACACAAACACACACACACACACACACACACACACACACACACACACACACACACACACACACACACACATTCCCATAACGCAAAATAGCACACATGTTCACACACAGCCAGTCTTAAGTACTTCGACAATAACAAGAGTTGCGAGGAAAAAAAAAAGCAACATATCAGTTGCCGGCTGATGCTGCGTCCTGCTCGATTTTCTCAATGTCCACACATCGGATGCGTGTAAATAGATTTGATGTCTGTCTTGGCTGCAAACTGAAACATGTTTTCCACTGTACTGTGCAAGTACCAAAACTTTTGGCCGAACCGTGGACGGTTGTCCTAGTACTCCTTCTTCTTCTTCTTTTGGCTTTTCCCATTAGGGGTTGCCACAGCGGATTATCTGTCCCCATACCCCCCTGTCCTGTACATCTGCCTCTTTCAACCCAACTACCTGCATGTGTTCCTTCACCATACCTATAAACCGCCTTCTTGGCCCTCCTCCTTCCTGGTGGCTCCATCCTCAGCATTCTTCTTCCAATATACCCCATGTCCCTCCTCTGCACTGCATTTGGATATGTCCAAATCATCTCAATCTCGCCTCCCTCACCGTGTCTCCAAAACATCCTACATGTGCTGTCCCTCTAATAAACTAATTTCTAGTCCTGCCAATCGGAAAAATCTCAACATCTTCAGCTCTGCTACCTCCAGCTCCACCTCCTGTCTTTTACTCAATGCCACTGTCTCTAATACATACAACATCTCAGGTCTCACCACAGTCCTATAAACTTTCCCTTTCACTCTTACAGATACCCTTCTATTACAAATCACTCCTGCCACTCTTCTCCACCAACTCCACCCTGCCTGCACTTTTTTCTTCTTTTCTTTGTTCTCTAACACACTATCCATTACTTTGCACTGTTAACCCCAGGTACCTGAACTCCTCCACCTTCTCCACCCTTTCTCCCTGCAACCGTACCACTCCACTGCCCTCCCTCTCATTCACACACATGTACTCTGTCTTACTCCTACTGACTTTTATTCCCCTTCTCTCCTGCTCCCTACTCTCACCACAAATAACAATATCATTCGCAAATATCATAGTCCATGGAGACTCCTGTCTGACCTCGTCCGTCAACCTGTCCATCACCACTGCAAACAGGAAAGGGCTCAGAGCCGATCCTCGAACCAGTCTGTCGTTCCTACTGCACACTTCACTGCTGTAACATTGTCCTTATACATGTCCTGCACCACCCTCACATACTTCTCTGACACACCTGACTTTCTCTCTCTCTCATTTTCCTCATTCATCAGCCGCTCAAAACACTCCCTCAATCTTCTCAACACACTCTCCTCCCTAGTCAACACATTTTCATCTCCATCCTTTATTGCACTAACTTGCAGAATCCTTTTCTCTTTTCTTAGTGTCCAACTTCCCATACAGCAACTCATCTAACTTTTCCTTGGCTTTCGCCACATCCCTCATTACCTGCTGCCGCATCTCCTTGTACTCCTGCCTACCTTTCTCATCACTCTGTCGATCCCAATTCTGTTTTGCCAACCTCTTTCTCCTTATGCTTTCCTGCACTTTCTCATTACACCAACACGTCTCTTTGTCTTCTTTTCTATTTCCAGATGTCACACCAAGTACTGTAGCTGTCTCCCTAATCACTTCTGCTGTAGTTTCCCAATCATGCAGCACCTCTTCAATACCACCGAGCCCCTGTCTGACCTCGTCCCTGAACCTGACACTACACTCTTCCTCCTTCAGTTTCCACCATCTTATTCTTCTTTCAGTCTTCACTCTCCTCCTCTTCTTCTTAACCACCAAAACCATCCTACAGACCACCATCTGATGCTGTCTAGCTTCACTGTCCCCTGCCAACACTTTACAGTCTCCAATCTCCTTCAGGTTGCATCTCCTACATAGAACATAGTCCACCTGTGTGCACCTTCCTCCACTCTTATACGTCACCATATGATCCTCCTTTCTCCTAAAATGTGTTCACCACTGCCATTTCCATCCTTTTAGCAAAATCTACCACCATCTGCCCTTCCACATTCCTCTCCTTAAGGCCATACCTACCCATCACCTCCTCATCACCATTGTTCCCTTCACCTACATGCCCATTTAAATCTGCCCCAATCAGAAAAATTCTGGAGTGAGTTAAATAAATTAGTAGAAGGGGTACATAGCAATGAACCCCTTCTACCAATTCATCTAACTCACTCCAGAATTTTTCCTTCTCCTCCATCTCACAACCCACCTGTGGAGCATAAGCATTGATGACATTTATCATCACGCCTTCAACTTCCAGCATCACGTTCATCACCCTATCAGAAACTCTCTTCAGCTCCACTACACTCTTACTGTACTCTTCCTTCAGGATCTCCCCTACACCCCAGCCACCTTCAATGTTCCTGGCCTTACTCCCTTTTCCACTTGGTCTCCTGAACACACACCACTCTTTTCCATCATATTAGCCACCTCTCTCCCTTTACCACTCATAGTACCAACATTTAAAGTACCAACCCTAACATTCACTCTCCTACACTTCTCCTTTTCCTGCCGTCTCTTAAATCCTCTTTCTCGTCTCCTTCTCCTCCTTCGGCCAACAGTAGCCCAATTTCCACCGGTACCCTGTTGGCTAACAATACCTGTGGCGGTCATTGGTAACCTGGGCCTCGACCGATCCGGTATGAAATTCTCTATTGTGATCCACATATTTGATTTGGCACATTGATTTTTTCGCTGGATGCCCTTCTTAACGCAACCCTCCCCATTTATCCGGGCTTGGGACCGGCACTAAGAGTGCACTGGCTTTTGCAACCCTAATGGCTGGGTTGATGGCTTGGACGGTTGTCCTAGTACTAGTGGTACTAAAGATTTCGATCTTTCTGAGGGAAATCCAGAGTATAGGTTGTTGCATTCTGCCTGGCTTAGATGTTTTACTGGAAAAAAAAATCCCTGAGCACCATGTATACACATATTGCAGTTAAAATAACAGGATAAAAACAAATAACAATAAAACAAATAACTGAATTAAATCCATTTACTTACATGCTCGGACTTGTAGAGCTACAAGGTGGCAAATATGAACATGAATTGTATTGTGCACACCATTATCTGTGAAATACATAAAACTAAAGGGTAATTACAACAAAATAAAGTTCATTGCATATCTCAATAACATCATTTAAAAGCCTCTGATAATAATAAAGAACACACAAATAGAAGGCTCAAAATGGATCTTTCTGGAAACATCATCTGTTTTACTCTTTGATTTGATGTAAATATATATTTTTTTGTGTGTGTGTTTTCTTATTGGCTGTTGTATTTTTAGTTTCACATTTCTCCTGCATACATGCTTGTTTGAGAGATGGGAGGAACCTCCCATGGATCCATTGTGAGCAATGGACTAGCCAAGCTCACAAGGGAACCGTTGGAGCTACTAGGTGGCATAAATAATATTGTGTACTTGTGTGCAATCTACAAACGGTGTAATTATTAGCCGTGTGAGCAAAAAGGTGATTTTTCATTCTTAGTATGAAGGGCACAAGGGAGGACTGAGGTGCTGCCTCTCTCATAGATCAGTGTTTAATGGAGCCGAGAGCACTGATGGTCGAAGACAAATGACAATGTCCAGGGTGGGGTCCCGGCGTGGCACAGTCCTCCCGAGGCAGCATTCGGTTACTTACCACAGCTGGCCTGGAGGTCCTGAGAACGTTGGCTCCCTGGACTCCTGCTGCTGACCCCTCCAGCCCTGATCATCCATTAGAGCTGGGTGAGAGAGGATCAGCTGTCCACACTACTTAAATGTCCTCTCTTTGTCTCGTCTTTTTATTCAGAGACTCTTTGGACTATCATCTTCCTGCCAGGACATCGGCCCCATGGGGCTGCCTGGAGAGCTTGTGATGTCCATCCATGCACACTCTATTATCAAAAAGTATTGCGTATATTATATAGATATTTTAGATTTTTATTAACATCTGTGAACATCAACAGTTTACATTTTGAACAATTTTAAATGAAAGGTCTGCTAGGTTAAATTTGTATAAAATACAAAATATTATTTTATATATTATAAAATTATATTTTATAATATTTTATATAAATAAAATAGAATAAAACAAATGAACGCAGTACACTTTTTTTATTATATTGATTAAATCGAGTAAACAATTAAACTGACACAAATGAAATTTATTAAATAAAATTAAATAAATGAAAAGATTTTATTAAGTAGTTTACATTTGTTAGGCCCTATTTGGTTAACACAGGTTTATATGTAAGTGTGTGCGTGTGTGTGTGTGTTTTACATTTAATATAAAAGTTTCTAAAGATATGATCTACTTTAGCAAATGTCCTTGTTCCTTCCATCCTTCATTCATTCACTCCTTCGATATGTGGAATTGTCAGGATTTTCTCTTTTTAAGAGAAATTCTTGAAACGCTAAATAATCCATAGGCTAGCGGTAGCTGCTAGGCACTTCCTGGTCAGAAACTCTAGCTCTATGAATTCTTCAGCTTTTTCCTGCATGTGCAAAAATCTTATTTTCCGTACGTAGTGTGTAGCCACAGTAATACTCCTGGCATTGTTGTGTATGTTTTCAAGTTTAATAATAATAATAATATGCACTTAAAGTGCGAGTCAGAGACTAATGTTCCGCACGTATATATATATATATATATATATATATATATATATATATATATATATATATATATATATATATATTATATATAATATATGTGTACGTGTGTGTGTGTGTGTGTGTGTGTGTGTGTGTGTGTGTGTGTGTGTGTGTGTGTCTTTTTTACCCCTTAAGTGTCCAGCAGGATCCCACAACCATTTATCCACACTCACACACACACACACACACACACACACACACACACACACACACACACACACACACACACACACCTGCTGGGCTACGGCCTGCACAAAACACATGTTTATCTAAGCACTGCATCAGATGCAGGATTAACAGTGGAATGGAAGCTGAACAAACAAGCAAACACACACACACACACACACACACACACACACACACACACACACACACACACACACACACACACACACACACATACATGCACACGCATACAAACACACACACATACAAGCTCTCGCATAGTTGGGAAGTCTACTAAAGTCCTGTGTCAAGAAAGTAAGCAATGATATCATGCCTTTTTTCCTTTTTTGGATTATGCCAACTGTGTGTGTGTGTGTGTGTGTGTGTGTGTGTGTGTGTGTGTGTGTGTGTGTGTGTGTGTTTGAGCCACAATAAGCTCATGTGGTCCAGAGCAGCACGCTCCCATTTATCGCGGGGACCTTAATGCGACTAAAGACTGCAGCTCTATGAAAATGGCTTTTCGCCATGGACTCGCAAAATCTCCCATTGCTTGTTGTCCCTTTGTTGAGTTTTGTGCGACAACACAAGACCTGCTTATCTCCCTTACAAACCCGCACCACAGTGAGCTTCCCTAAAACCTCTCACGGCAGCTTACTATGCGTCTCTGCCTCACATTTACACGTGCAAAGAAAAAAATACGGAAGCTTATTAGCCACGAGCAGATCATTAGGCCAGCATCCGCTATATCCAATAATCACAAGTCACAAACGGTTAAGCGTTAGGTGGGTCAAGAGGGGGCTCAGGCAGCCGGGACAAGCAGAATTCTGGAATATTAGTTAAAAACTAAATTTATTGACATTAATAAACCAAAAACTGTATACAGATGATCTCCAAGTTACAGTGGTTTGACTTCCAATGACGATAGCAATATGACAAAATTATAATAATGTTTTTCTTTTTTATGTGACAAGCAAATGTAGCAGCATATGTTCAGCCCTCCACCTGTAAACCGGCACTCGTCCACGCCCCCGCACCGGCGCTCGTCCACATGCCTGCTGCCACATACACATATATATATTGTATAGTTTATTTAGTACAGTACTATAAAATGCTCTGTTTTACTAAATTATATACTGTATTGCTTTTAATTATTAACAAATTACAGTAGCTTACCTGCTCAAATCTGCAAAGCAGTTGTCCAATATTACAAATCTCAATTAAAGCCCAGGATGTGGATTGGACTCCTAAGACACACAAAGCAATAACCATGAAAACATAAATGAAAATAATTAAGAAATTTTGATTGTAGGTAAAAAGATGGTAGACGTCGTTTGTTCTTATAACACACATGAAACATGACATATGGAACATGTAAAGTGTGGTGTTTTAATGAGTTCAACTATAATAGCGAGTTATCAATAATGTCATCAATGTATCAATAGTGTAATTTTATGAATTAAATTGTATATTTGTGTCAAAGGTGTATGGTGTTGGAATGTGCTTCCAGAAAGGGGAAGTTCGTAACTTATTGTATATGTGTGAATGATGTTCATTTAATGTCACTGTTATTGACATTTAATGATCCGAATCTTAGGACTGTCACCTCATGATTCAGCAAACTGACAGAAAGTCAACTTACTAATACAAACATAATACTCTTTAAAATGTACAAAAAACATGTAAAGCATATGTTTCATGAGAGAAAGCACAGCCAATGATTTTTTTTACTTTTTGTCCCTGACTTTTTAACTAAAGAAGACATTGCAGAAATGCTGCTCCAGGACAGAAATTAGATCCAGGCCCTTAAACGAACCAAAGATCATGCACGGGAAACAAAAATATGCATTGGTGACACCAGGTAGTCATAAAAGCAGGAATATGTTTTTTCTAAAACAGATGTCTGTGGAAATAAAAAAGTTCCTGAGGGCTGTGAGTCGAGAGTGAATCGTAGTGTGGCTCGTTGTGGCTGCTCTGTTGCTTCCCTGATAACATCGCCCACTCTCTCGAACTGCCTCCTCAGAACAGGAGAGGCCTCCAGCTCTTAACTGCCCGCTTATGCTTTGCCTCTGTTTACTTTACTGTTATTCTCCTAGCAATGATTATCACAATATGCAACCATATGTCTGACCTGCATACTTTGTCCGGGCCTGTAGCAAGGACATGCTGTACTTCTTCACTTTTCTACTCTGTAATGACAAAGTCTAGTTCACTCTCTTTCTCTTTCCTTCTCTATCTATCTAACTGCTGATTCCCCAACACCGCTTATTTTTCTCTCCAGCTGCTCGAAAACTTGTAGTAGTGTTTCTCTGGGTCTGCAAAATTCCTCGAACAGTTCCTGAAATGTCACCAGGATTTACGCTGACTGCCAATACGTTAAGAATCTATTGATGTGTCAGGTCCAAGCATTTCTTAGTGTGAGGAAAGCACAGGCTGCAAATATATGAGTTGTATGAAACAGGCAGAAGCGCGTGTAGGCCTCATCAGCGCTAAAGCAACCAGCGAAATTCTGCTTCCTCGATTTTTTTTTCCGGCTCGGCTGGAAAAGAGCCACAGGTTTCTTCCAAGCACTAATGAGTCCGAAGAAAATGCAGAGGAAAGTTGTGCACTCAACAGCCCTGATACAAGCAAAGTACAGTTTTTTTTTTTTTTTTCTGAAGCCCATTAGGAGATGTTAAAATGTCTGATTTTGTGATTGCATAAAAAATGTGCATCGCAAAAAATAAAATTTTAAAACAGGGACTTAGGTTGACAGTAAATAATTTTTACATAGTAAAACAAACACCAAATGGTCAGGGGCTTTTTAGACTTTTATATATAAAAAGGTGGGACAATGCAATTTAAAAAAATACAATAAATTAAGGACAAAAAATAGAGGTTCAATAAAAGAATAGTCAAAGAAATAATACATATAGAAAAAGTATTGAATCCCAAATGCAGGTACAGCCTGCATAATGTACATGCTACACTCATGTATCCTAAAATAAACACCAAAACATCTGCTTTGTATTAATGAGACGTGGATTAAAGTTTTAAGAAACCTGACCAGAAGATTCATTATGCTTTTTGAACATCCCATTCCACATTTAGTCCCCATTTGCAGTTATAATAACCTCCACTCTTCTATGAAGATGTTTCACTCAATTTTGGAGTGTGCTCGTGTAAATTTGTACTCATTTAGCCACAAGGGCTTTAGTAAAGTCAGGTACTGATGTAGGTGAGTTAAGGAGGCCTAAGGTGGCATTTCAATTCATCCTAAATGGGGTTGAGGTCAGAGCTCTATAGCAGAAGATCTTTCACTCTAACTTATGCAAAGCAAATCTCCATAGAGTTTACTTTGTGCACTGGGGCGTTGTCATGCTGGAACAGGTTTGGGTCTCCTAGTTCAAGTGAAAGGAAAAGTTCATGCTACTGCATTCAAATACACCCTATACAATTGTGTGCCTTCAGCTTAGCGATAACAGTTTGCATACAGTTACAGTTGCATATAAAGTGAGACAGCTATTGTAAAAATTCCCTACTTAGCACAGTGGATGATTTTCGTGTGTTATTTAACTTATAATTCAAATAATCATTATTAGTAGGTTGCATCACAGATGCAGTTAATAGACGCATCTTTCATCTCTGTTTCTTTTTCGCATAATGAAATTCATGCAGATAAATGTCATCTTATCACCCTACTCCATTGGGTAGGATTTAGAGCAGGTTGAATTCCAGATCCTAACGACCCTTACATCGGGTGTTTTTTTTTTTGCTAGATGTGGATTCTCCTTTACATAGTGACCTAGAAATAGTGTTGACTTTTGAGTCTGAAATATTAAAGATATTGGTTTCTTTGTTTTTATTTGTCAAAATTCCAAATCTGGTTTCTGTAAAAAAATTTTGTAAAATTGCCTTCTGAACCCCACTGTATAACTGGAAAACATATCCTACCTGAATGCTACATGCCATGCAGACATGCTTTCACAAGGTTCATTTAATGGAAACTGTCCATTACATTGTAATGCCAAGATAAAAAATAGGCCTGCTAAGACCAATTCCCAGATACCAGAGCTAACAAAAGCAAATATACATGACTTTTGTTTTCTTCAGGGCCTTTTTACATAAAATGCAGGACTGGAGATCAGGGCCAGTAAAGCAATAGCAAGCGAAGGCAGGTTCTAGGACTGTTCTCTTTGACTCCTGAAGTTCTGGATCAAGCATTCAGCTCTGTTTCCTTGGTAATGACATGCCTGTCTGTGCTGTTTCTTACCCCGGCTTTATTTCAATAAGAAATCATCCATTATTTAGCTGAAAGTCCTTCTGCCCCCACTCTCCCCATTCCTACATCAGGGCACCCTGCTGCTTGTCTCTTTAAGGACAAACATGGAGGAGAGAAGGAAGAAGAAGGAACCGACCCAGCTGGCAGACGAGCTCTGTGAAGAAGAGTTAAAAAAAAATGCACTTCTAGAAGAGGGGGGAAAATAGTGTGACCCAAATATATATTGCTTTGTACTTCAGTTCAAAGTATCCTGTCCTTTAGCATGGAAAAGCGAAAAACAACAATGAATAAATCATACATCAAGCAAAAGCCAGCCTTTTCTTGTTTAAACGCTTCTTTCCTCCACCACTTTTCAAACATCGCTCTACTTATGGATATGCTATTTTACGCATATAAGGTTTAGTCCGGTATTCCAAAATAGTTTTTTTGGACAAGACTTTTTTTTTTCCTCCTGTTTGGATGCTTCTAAAATTTTCATAAAATTTTAAAACGGATTGAGGAAAAATAAAAATGCGCACAATAAGCTAAATAGAATGTGTCATCCGAAGGAAAGTGCGCTCCTGCTGCATATAGCTTTTACTTGATTTTATGTTTTAATATGGCAGCTTGGTCATGCTAACTTTCAGCTCTGGGGTATCCTAATGTGGTGAAACGTCTTACTTTCAGCTCTGAGAGGTGAGGTGAGGCACTGACTTGAAGAAAAACTGAACCTCCACCAACTATCAATCTGCATTTAAAGTGCCTGCTTTGACTGATTTGAATGACTGACATTATATATCAAAGTAGGAAAAAAAAACAACTAAAGCAACGCAACAACAACGCACCGCCATATAAAGTCGCAGCTTAGGAGCCGGAAAGAGCACTAATGATGAGATTATTTGTTCCTCAAGGGCTCCACAAGCATAGGGTCCGGTGAGACCGAGTGACAAAGCAGTTACAGGCTGTGAGAGAAGCAGTTCACTCAAACGTCAAGCTAAAAAGTGCCGTCTTAATGACAGAACCTTTGATGTTTAAATTAGGATATCACAGGCATGGAGCTATGGGGAGAGGGACACATCCTTGTGACAAGATTAGCACCAAAACAAGGACGTTATGCTCGTTATTCAACTGGTAAAATTAGTGCATCGGGGGCTAGTCTTTGAGTGTAGCGACTTCACACAACATAAATGAAAGTACCGCATGAGGTCAGTGGGTGGGTCAAGAGTGTGGATAAGAAGAAGATTTTAAAAATGAAACTGTTGTTGGATTATTGGTTACCTGCTTCAAAGGGCTTGAGCATACGTTTAGACCTAAACCCTATTGAGCACCTGTGGGCCATCCTTAAGCGGAAGGTGGAGCAGCACCATGTGTCTAACTTTCAGCAGCTCCGTGATGTCATTATGGAGGAGCGGCAGAGGGTCCCAGCAAGAATCTGTGCAGCTCTGGTGAATTCCATGCCCAGGAGGATTAAGGCAGTGCTAGACAACAATGGTGCTTATCAGTTTTGACATGTTCACTTAGGGTGCACTCCCTTTTGTTGCCAGCTATTAGGCAATAATAACTGTATGTTAATTTATTTTCAGAGGACAGTAAATTTATACTGCTATACAAACTGCACACTTTCATTTTTTTAGTAACGTCTCTTAAGAAGATATACTAAAATGGTTGCTGAAATGTGAGGGTGTATTTACTTTTGTGATATACTGTATATCAAAATGTTGATATTCAACAATGTACTGTAAGTTGATTTTCAATTTAGTTGTTTTCAATAGAGCGATTTGCAGACATAATATTTTACTGACCACTTAAAACTAGTGAAGGTTTAACATTTATTGGTGTTAGCTCTTAGTTGAACAAATCTGGTGACTTCTATCTGTCCAAGGTGCTTTTGGTAGTTTTCCCAAAAGTGTCAGCCATGCCATGAATGATAGCTTTAATGCATTGCTGTTGAGAGCATAAGTAGAGAGTAGAGAGTTCCAGTCTGACAGTGCTAAAAAGCCTCTTCATCAGTAATACAATTCAATTCTTCCTTTCTCTCTCTCTCTCTCTTTTTTTTTTTAAGTATCACCTGCATTAGAAGAGCAGATGAACAGATCAGATCCCTTGAACTGCCTTTATAGGCTCTCAGGAGTGCATTCCTATTCCCTGGTATCTTCCAGTACATTTAAGTGGACACTGGCTTGAATGCAGGTACTCTTTAAAAGTGCGACTCTGGCTTTTTAACCATCCGCGCTGGGAGCTATTAGCCTCGCTAATCCTTAGCCAGCCGTCAGTCAATTCATGACTCTCTGCAGGTGGACGCAGCTGGGGAAGTCAAGGGGGTGGTAAGATCAAGCTGCCTTCAGACCTTGAGTTCAGTGATGGATTTGCCACAGGAGCTGTTTTATAGGGATTTCTACTAGTCAGGATTAGCAAACATGTTAGCCCTTTGAGCTTCACTTTTAAAGCAGACACCGTCTCTTCAGCATCGTTCCAAAGACAGACCAAGGTCTGGGTGTTTAATGTTTAAAGTTCTTAAATCTTTCATGACTTCCAGTAGAGACTGCTTCTTTAACACTGCCAAAAGACATGGAATACTGATAGATATCATGACTGGCTTTACAGCATTAGCCCTTTCATCTATTTTTATGACTTTTTTTAGAAGTCTGTATGTATAATAATATCCTGAACAAATATTTCTTGTAAGTATAAAGAACTACAAAACAGGTTACAGCACAGATATCTGGCATGGTGGAACAACAGCCATGGCTGGTTCCTCACAACTTGATATTGAGGGGGTTTAAACCTAAACTTTGGTTTAAGTCTGTGTGCAGTCATGATTTTCTCCTGTCTTAGACACACTTAACTTTACCTTAACCCATGAGTCAAATTTTTTTTTTTATATTTTGCAGTACAATAATGAGTGTCTGCAGGCAACAGTGAAGCATGGTGGAAGTTCCTTGCTAGTTTGCTGCAGTTCTGCAAGTAGAGTTGGTCAGAATTAATGGTATTCTCAGTGCTTTATCCATATATTTATCCATTATGCAATACCATCAGGGAGGCATCTGATTGGCCCCAACAATCTACATGCTGAGTTCCTTCACAAACTGTGTGCATGTGTACCTAAAAGAATGAATGCAGTTTTGCAGGCAAAGGGTGTTCATAGCTAATATTGATTTGATTTTAACTTCTTTTTATTAACAGCTTTGTACACTATTGCCATCTTGACAGTCAGTTTTTCAAAATATTTAGCAGAAATACTTTTTTTTTGATGAATGATTCTTGTAAAACTTTACAAAGGTGTTCTTCACTTGTTGTCTATTTCTTTCTGACCTTGCTATCCTCTTTTTCTCAGAACAGTTCAATAGGATTTAGGTCTGGTGACTGGGCATCTCATTCCATGATAGATAACATGCCAAAGCCAATTGTTTGTTCACTAAATAACAATTACAGAGCTTGGACATATCCTTTGGAGCATTGTCTGCAGTTGCAATTGTCTGCAGTTCCAATTAGTCACAGTCCAAATTAAATTGCATTGGTTTAAAGTATGAAATGGTATCCATGTTGGTTCGGTATTCCTTTCACCTGCGAAAAAAGTCTCTAAAACAACACTAAACCATAAAACTTCCACCTCCTTGTTTGACTGTGAGGCAGTCTGCTAACATCTTTTCTCCTGTTCTCCGCCTTACATACGTTATTCTGTTCAAAACTAAAATATAAAATTTTAACTTATTTATTCTCAGAACCTTCTTCCAGTTATGTATTGTCCAATTCTTTTGTTTTTAACCATTTACCTAGTTTATTCTATATACACAAAAAGTGAATGCAACCGTCTAAAAAAATTATATGATTGTTTTACAAACTATTGACAAGCACTATATGCTGTTTGTTAACAGCAAGTCTGATATATCAGGGGTGTACAGCACACGTGGTACACGTATTTTCCGGTGCAGGGTTTTCGGTTCGGTACACATCATTTTTACGTGCAAAAAAAAAAATCTAAAATCTGGGTTCCCTCGGGAACGTATTAAGCGGCAGACCGCAAGTTTGTTTAGTCTCCACTTCGCACTCTAAATGTATTTATTATTATTAACATTATCAAACTTAAAAACATACACAACAATGTAGAAAAAAAGCAAAAATAATGAAGGAATGAAGAAATTTGTTAATGTATGCTGAAATAAGTATAACAGTTAAGTATAACATATCTTTAAACAATTAAATATTAAATGTGAAACGCACAGTCATCTGCACAGTCATCTGCACAGTCATCTGTATTACTCAAATAAGGTCTAACAAATGTCAAATATTTATTTACATTTACCATTTATTTAATCTTATTTAAATTAATTTAATTTGTGCCATTGTAATCAAAATGCCAAAAAGTGTATTGCATACATTTGATTTATTATATTTTATTTTGGGGGGGAGTGGTGGCTCCAGCGGTTAAGGCGTTGGGTTACCGATCGGAAGGTCGGGGGTTCAAGCCCCAGTATCGCCAAGCTGCCACTCTTGGGCCCTTGAGGAAGGCCCTTAACCCTCTATGCTCCAGGGGACCCTTACGAGAAAAATAAATCAAGGACCATGACGTCGGAGCGACGTAAGGGACCGGTGCTGAGAGGATTGGGCAGCAGTCGAAGGCGGGGGCCTTGACAGCCCGATTCCTGGACACGGAGAAGTGTCTGGTGAATCTGCTTAGATTGCTGCCCCCGCGACCCGAATACGGATAAGCGGGAGAAGATGAAAAATGAAATATTTTATTTTGATAAAATTACTGAAAAAATGTAAACTGTTGATTTTCAAAAATGTTATTAATAATAAACTTAAATAAATAAAAAAGTGACTAAAAAACTGAGGTACATTTTGTGCACCCCTAATATATATTCAATTCAATTCAATTCATTTTTATTTGTATAGCGCTTTTAACAATGAACATTGTCTCAAATATATATATATATATATTAGGGGCACACCTCAGTT
Organism: Silurus aristotelis; assembly: GCF_946808225.1. NCBI lineage: Eukaryota > Metazoa > Chordata > Actinopteri > Siluriformes > Siluridae > Silurus > Silurus aristotelis. Next base: position 32,022,181 of record NC_139575.1, read on the forward strand.
CGCTTAATGAATCCTGATTAACAACAATTTTATATGTTTTTATAGTGGAGGTTATTATAAATTGAGACTAATCCAAAATATAACACAAATTCTTTGGTTAGGTGTCTACAAACTTTTGTCAATGATGTCTGTCTATGCCGCAACTTACTGAACCTTGTCACGTCTTTTCGATTGTGTCACATTGGCAGATAATTAGCTTTAGTATTGAAGCCTCAGCCTGCACAGCACTCTCCACCTTTCGTAATTGTCTTTCCTGCTTCATGTTTTACGGATCAGGTTATGGTCCTTATTTGTTTGTGTTTAGATTTGGTTCATAGTAATTGTGATTAATCCATCAAAAAAATAAATGTACACTCGCATTTGCCTTCCTTCCACATGATCAATCGTTTTTATTTGGTTCATAACTAAAAACTACTGTTGGTTAACATGCTTTGAAGGACTTTATATCTTCACTAAATCCTGCTAGGTGAATTGGCTATGCTAAATAGACAACAAAAATATATGCATTTTAAAAAGGCACACTATATGTGAGCTTATTTAAAGTTACAGGCATGCAAGGACCAGTATTTAGTGTACATGTTAGTATAATTAATCAAATGCATTACTCAATTTATTCAAATTAAATAATCAATTTCTTTAGTGTTAATCGGTTTACATGAATGTTGAGCTATCAGTCAGATTACTGATGGATATTTATATGTTTTTAAATAGAAGTAAACAAAACCAACAACGCAAGAACAGAATAAAGCTGTTAATAAAATTTTGGACATGGGTGCTTATTTTGTGGATAAGGAAGGAAGGGCTTTGAGCAGAATTTATCCCAACAACCGTTATTGTGTTTTAAAAGCCTATTGCTGCTAATTTTCTTGACCGGAGTGATTTTCAAGGAATCACTGACAGCCTCCTCAACTCTATCAGCATCTGTCTCTTTCATTCTGTCACTCCTTCTCCATTTGCCTTTTCGTACCATCGTTCATACTCTCCTTTGTAGAAAAAAAACACTTGTCTAGGCATGATCTGAAACAGTAACACGCCACACACCAATGAATCTCACTGCTAGATTAAATTGCTCTTGTCTTATAGAAATCTGTAAATCTCTTCTGAACTTTACCTGCCTTGGGTGTTTATTGTGCGCTCTTATGATACGTATGCACATTCAAATATTAAGCAAGATCAGTGGCAGGCTTTTAGGGCCAGCATGCCTTTCCTGCTGGCCTAAACTCTATCAGAATTAAGTTTTTAGCATATTTTGGTCCATTAATATATATTAAATTATTCCCAATAATTATATGACATGTTACCAGGGTCAAAATCTGTCATGAAGCCTTCAAAATTGAACAAAGTGGGCTCTTGCAGCGTACAGTTGTTTTAACCAATCAGATTTTGACTAGGCTACTTTAAGGCCATCTAGCAGTCAACAAATAATGTTGCTATTTTCATGTCATTTGATTGGATGTTTGCAACCTGCATCTGTAACAAACTGCACAAGGTCAAATATATACATATGGATTTAATAACTGTTTTTTCATTGCACAATGACCAGCAGAGAAGAACTTGGTTTGGTTACACATGTTCTTACAAGGACACTAGACAGACCTTTTAAGAAATCTTGGACATTGTGAGAACAGGTCAGCCAAAACATTTCAAAACAGTTGTTAAGCTTTTTAAGAACCATTTATATATTTGCACAAAATCATACAATTTGCCTTAATTTATTTAAATCTACAGGAAAACCGTAATGTGCACAATATATGCACTAAAATGTATGTAAATGTCAAGGTAGAATGTGTTTTTTGTGATTTTATGAGATTAGTATTGATGATTGTGCTAAAGATAATGCATGCATGCGGCACAGCTGTGGCTGCAGTGAAAAAAAACTTGCTAAATTAAGTTAATTGGGTTATTTTTCTAACTTTGCTCTGTGTTTCACATTGGGAATTGCTTTGGGCGTGACCAACTTCAGAAGCTCCTATGACACCACATCTGTCTTGACGGACAAGTTTTTTTTTTCCAACCTTTTACAGGTTCGCTTATTCACACTTTCTTCCCGTGAGAGACTACATCAAGCTCTTTCAGCACATCCAGTTTTTCTCTGGTTTTCGCTAAACTGTTCAACGAGCAGGCCATTATTGGATTACGTCATCGAATGCAAAGTCATAAGGGATCATGTTGAGTGACTTTGCAAAATTCGGAATGGTGTCTGCTTCAAGGCATGCTATTCTCTTCAACCTATTGTGTATTAAATTACTACGGTAGGGAATTAGTGCCATTAAGCCAACTAAGGGCTTCATGTGTCAAGGCAAGCCTTCAAAGGGCTAACTACCCTACGGAAATCGGTAGACTAACGTGTTTTGATGAGTCTTGATTAACTTGCACTCAGCCATGTCAACTGTCATCCCCCTGCCAAAGGGAACGAGGCAAAGAGCAGGGAGGTTGCATCCCGCCCGTGTCCATCATCATGGGAGCAACAGGCAGGGACCCCTTACCCGATGTGCATCGCATGTATGGGCCCGAAGCAAGCTCAAACGTCACTCGCAGACCCACATAGTGTGGCCAGCGGCCCAACACACAGAAGGAGCAGGAAGGGACCTTTTATGACAGAAAAAGGCTGCTGCCTGCTCAACCTGCGGCGAGACAACTCCTGCCCGCCGTGCCAGCTTGCATAAAGGAGATGTCTTGCCACAAGTCTAGCCCTGTTAAGAGCAAGATTTCTGAAAAAGGGTGTTTTAGACTAGTGATTCAAGGAATGGGAGAGCTGGGGATGGCTGGACCCCCAGCAGTAGAGTTTGGGTGGCCTATCAACTCTATCCAAATTGGCACTCTATTTCTGCCTCCCCTCAAATCTCGCTGCCAAGACTGTCGGCGTCCATCTGTCAGAGGATGTACAAATGTGCGGTGTGTTGTGACTTTACTGCCACGTACCATGCAGAGATTTCAGAGGAGATGAGGCTACAGCTCGACACGGGAGTGCCCAACCCGGCACTCTGGGATGAGATATGTGTGGTGAACAACTTAATTCTGCACTCTTACCGCAGTTCAGGTCTGTGGCCATGTGATAAGGTTGGCTGTGTCAGGTGAGAGAGCGTTATGGCTGAACCTGTCCAGCTTGGGCAATGTGCAAAAAGTGGAAGTGGATGCAGCTTACAACCTCATTAATGGTCTGTTTGGTCTAGCTCCTGAGAGGATGAGAGAAACCAACACCCTCAGGAAATAAGAGGACAAGAGTGCGACAGGGCTTTGCTGCAACTGTGGCAGCGAGAGGGAGACTGATGGGTGTGAGGAGTGTGAGACTTCCTGGCCAGAGTCCGAGAAACTCATTCAAAATGTTGACACACAAAGTGCTTTATCGATCAGTCCAGCTAAACAATTGGTTTGTAACGATCGATTTGTCAGACGTTTACCCACCTCACAAAAAATATCTGAGATTTGCACACTAAGGCAATGCTTACAAGTTTTAAGCCATTCCGTTTGGACTGTCACTAGCTCCAAGGACTTTCAGCAAATGTGTGGAGGCGGCTCTATTCCTGTTGAGAAACAATGGAATATGAATATTGTCTCATGTAGACGATTAAATGATATGCTCTTTATCAAGAGAGTGAGCAATCAGAGATGGATTGCAATCAGAGAGTGTGGTAATGCATCTCTCAACTTTGGGTTTAGAATAAACATGTAAAAGAGCCTCTTGGAACCCTCGCAGTTCACAAAATATCTGGGGCTCAGTATAGATTCCCACTCCTATTGGGTGCGCTGACTGAGAGGAAAATCGTGTCTTTCACACAGTGTCTTTTCTGGTTTCTCTCTGAGCAGAGATTCCAAGGTCTGGGAAGCAACTGTAATGGGTAGAGTGAAGAGCGTTTGGCCTTCACAGCTGATCCGAAGGCACATAAACTACTTGGAGTTGTTGGCATTGTTTTAAGCACTAAAATATTTTCTGACCCTTATAAAGGGCCGGCATTTTCTAGTAAAAACCAAAAATTCCACGGTGGTCCCTTTAGTTGCATCAGTTGACAAAAAAGCTGATACGGTGAGGTAACACAAGGCTTTTATCCATCAGAGCGACTCATGTTCCAGGTATGTTGAACAGGGGAGCGGATTTATTGTCCATAGGACACCCCCTGTATGGGGAATGGAAACTGCACCCCCCAAGTGGTGGAGCAGATATGCCAGAGATACGGCCAGGCTGCCGTAGATCTCTTCGCCTCACAAGATACCGCTCAGTCTGCTCTGTATTTCTCTCTAAAGGACAAAGATGCACTCTTGGGTGTAGATGCTTTAAACCCACCCATGGCCAAACATCTTCCTATATGCATTCCCTCCCCTGAGCCTAATTTCCCCCACTCTAGTCAGAGAAAGGACTGGATTGAACTGGGCTTGTCACTGGTTCTGATAGCTACATATTGGCCATCCAGGCATTGGGTAGCTGATAGCATTTATAGCATTAAATGGCGTCTTTGAAGATTGGTGTGGCCAAAGTCACATTGTCCCATTCCATTGATTAGTGGAAGACATATTATGTTTTCTCCAGGATTTGCTGGAAAGCTTTTTTTTTTACCTCTGAAAGTACATATAGCAGCTATTTCCATGTCATGTCAGGTTTGGTAACAAGCCTGCAGGTCGGCACACTTTAATAAGTTGTTTTATAAGTTGGAGGGAGCACGCCATAAAAGGCCGGTGTCCAGACAGATGGTCCCACTGTGGGATCTATCTATGGTCTTAGAGGCCATTTTTCAACACCCTTTCAAGCCAGTGAATGGCATAGTGTTAAAGTTGTTCTCTCTGTTCAGAGAACAACTTGTAGCTCTGGGAACAGCTAAGCATGTGAGCGAGCTGCAACCCCTGTCTGTCAGTCTATCTTGTTTGCAGTTGACCCCAGGGTTCACAAAACGTTCCTTTCACCCTAACCCAGCATTTGTACTTAGTAGTGGACACTTCTCATTCATGTGTTTCATTACGGAGCTTTCTGCTTTCCACTCTCATCCATTCTCTTCTCTGGAGAATGAGAGGTTGAATTCTTTATGTCCAGTGTGGGCTCTCCATACATATGTCGAGAGAACAGCAGGCTTCAGGAAGAATGACCAGCTGTTTGTGTCTTGGGCTACTCTCCAAAAGGGGAAGTCGTTGTCAGCGGCTGTCCCACTGGATTGTTGATGCTATATCTCTAGCAATAAATGCAGAGGTTCTCAGACACCTGAGGGTCTAAGGGCCCACTCTACTAGGGGCATGACAACATCATGGGCCATACTTCAGGGCGTCTCTGTTCAGGATATTTGTGCGGCAGGTAGTTGGTCTATGCCACACACTTTTGTGCGATTTTATAGACTGAATGTGTCTGAGTCATCCTAATTAGTTATACCAGGATCACGTGCAATCCGGGAGTGGTCTATCTCTCCCACTGTAAAACAGTGAAGTTAGAAAAAGAACGATTGGTTACTTAACGATGAACGATGGGTTCTTCGATAACAGAGTGAGGTGTTTTACCAACACTTCCCTCCTTGCACAGGAATAGGAAGAAATCTCACTAAAATTATGTTGTAAGGGGTCAACCTAAGGTGGGGCGGAGTCTGGACACAAGTCGACTTGTCTGTCAAGACAGATCTGGTGTCATTGTAGCTTCCATAGTTGGTCACGCATAAAGCGATTCCTATTGTAAAACACCTTACTCTGTTATCAAAAAACCCAGGATTACGTTAAGTAACCCATCATTTCTTGCTTTGGTAAAGCCATTTATTCTCACTGTATGTATGTATCTTTCTGTGAAATAGTGTTCTGTTAGTAATAATAGTGCACATCATTATGGTGTCATAGGGGACGGTATAAAGAGGTGGATTGATTCAGGTAGGACACCACAAAAGGCCAATGTGTGAAATGCACAGCCTGACAATGAGTAAAATAGAGTACAGAAGTATTTATTACGGTTGTATATGTCACATGACTATAGCATGCATCCTAAAGAATTTGGGATTTGAATGTGATTAAAATACGAGGGTACTCTGATTTACTTTTCAGGGTACTCGACATTAAACTGTCTGCAGATTCAAAATGATTTTAAGCCCAAATAAAAAGAATGGTGATTCTAATTAGGGCATTATCAAGGAATTTGAAAAATAATTCTGTCCTCTGCTTTAATTCTGCTTTAAATATTGTGTCCTCAAAAGGACAATAAAAAATAATAGGTTTGGGATTGGCAGTTTTATTCACAAACTACCTATGGACCAACGGTATACAGTAAAAACTGTTGAATGAAAGCAGAAATAATCATGTGAGCATGTGCATAAGTGTTATACAGTGTCAAGCTTACAAATTGATTTACCTGATTCGCATTGTTTCATCTGATTTTGTAAGCCTTCTAAACAAATTGAATGTTGGCAAATGATTGTCTATGATTAACCTAGAAAAAAACAACAACAATGAAATGTAGGGGGGGAAATGACAGAAAAAGCAGTATATTAAATATATACAGTTTTATTTCCTTGTGCCAAATCATACCCCTTATTTTTTGACACACCTCCCTTCCAGTATATATTTGCATGAACCCATGATTTCTGTGCCATGCTTACAAAAATACATAAAAATGAATTCCTCATCTGACAGTTCTTTATGGTTCCCCTCCCTTCACAAAACAAAATTATCTCATTTCCATGATGTAACCAGCCCAGATAACATTGTAATAATAGCATAATCAAGCCGTCAATCACACATTGTATGTGGTCAATCATCAGCGATGCCTAGCATTGAAGAGCTTCGGAAAAAGCAGCAGAGACAGCTGAGCTCAATGTTGTCTCTGGTGCGGGTGGTTCTGTTTGGAATAATTACTCATGTAATGCACAGGTGGGTGGCACATTGGTGCAACAGGTAGCATTGCCTGCCTCATAGCTCTAAGGTCCCTGTTTCTAACCTGAGCTAGGGTTACACTCTATGCAGAGTACCACATGCTCTCCTTGTGTCTATATGGGTGTTCTCCGGTTTCCTTCAACCTACTAAAAACATGTTGTAGGTGGTTAGGCTGTGCTAAATTGCCCCTAAGTGTGATTGTGTGTGTATGTATGAATAGTGCAACTGACATAGACTGGTATCCCAGTTGAGGTGTATTCCTGCCCTGTATCATGTTTCCGGGTTTCCAGGATAGATCTTTTGTGTGGTCTATGTTTGAGATGTCCATCCTCGGTGACCACAGCACTATATTTAACACACCTGATTCAATTGATTCAGGCATAACCAAGACTATAATAGAATGGATTTGGAAGTTGTAGTTTCAACGTGGTATGTGGTCTGAGGAGGGGCTGAGAGAACTAGTGCCCTTGTTCCACCAACCTACTTTATTTGGTCCCTCTTATATTATATCCAAAGTGTGTCATCTTCAAAATATATGGCATTCAAAAAATATGTCCCTTGAGATGGTGTACCAACTCTTCCATGTGAATCCAAATAGAAGCACAAGTTGGTAGAATGTGGAAAAAGGTGCAATTGATATAAGATTAAATAGAGGTGGGCCAAAATATTTTGGCTATCTCTGCATACTATTTAATTTTTATTATACAAAAACACAGTCCTGTATTACAAATAATTAATATATTATTTATTTATTAATTATGTGGAGAAAGGGTGCAATGTAAAATGCAATTTATCTCTCTAAAACTGAATTCACACAATACAGACTTCCGAAGTGCACCTGATCTCCAAATCCCTCCTTTTCCTGAAAATAAATGTGAAAATTGTCTGGTCTGTGGTGACTGTCACTACTTTGTATCAGAACATGACAAAAGCAAAACAAGAAAAAATGTGTGGAAAACTTTGATTGTTGTATGGAGATACAGCTGGTGAGGATTGATTGTCAGAGAAAAAAGTGGCTTTTTATACTATGTACAGTCAGCCCCCGACCTACGAAAGCCAGACTTACGAATTTTCGAAGATACGTACATGGCCTAGGGGCACCCAAAAAACTCCAAAGAAAATCTAAATATATTCAAGAAAACTTTCAAAATCCGCGTGTGCTTTTCAGATTTGACAACGCCGCAAACAGAGGAAGAAGAAGAAGAACGCCTGGCAGGCATGCATTTTGGGGCCGAGAGCAAAACCTCTTTCTTCTGCTCAAAGTCCTCGTGGTGAGAAAACGAATTCTGTACAGTATTCGTAAAATTTGTTGTGATTTTTGCGTTGTGATTTTAGTGTTTGCTAATTTCTTACCGTGGCAGAATAACGCAAAAGTAGTGCTTCAGCTGGTGGACAACAAGGTAAGTAAAATATCTTTGTAATATAGATTTAGCATTGACTGTATTTATCTTAAAAAATATGTATCATTTTTCGCTTGGTATGACCTATCTCGGGGTTCCATGGAACACATCATAGAGTCTTCTCTCTACTTATGAACACTTTTAAGGTAAACACAATCCGCCATGTTAAACTATAGCTTTATCATGCCAAAAGGAACTCATATGTGAACATGGTCCAGAAACGCCGTTGTGTCCTGTGGGCCAAGGCTCATTTAAAATGGACTGTTTCAAAGTGGAAAAGTGTTCTATGGTCAGACGAGTCCAAATTTGACATTCTTCCTTAAAGAGGAGGGAGACCTTCCGGTGTGTGATCACCGTTCAGTTCAAAAGCCAGCATCTCTGATGGTATGCGGGTGCATATGTGCATATGGTATGGGCAGCTTGCATGTTTTGGAAGGCACTATGATTGCTGAAAGTATATAAAAGTTTTAGAGCAACATATGCTCCCCGCCAGATTATGTCTATTTCAGAGAAAACCTTGTGTATTTCAGCAGGACAATGAAAAACCACATACTGCAGCTATAACAACAGCATGGCTTCGTAGTAGAAGAGTCCAGGTGCTGAATTGACCTACCTGCATTCCAGATCTTTCACCTATAAAGAACATTTGGCACATCGTTAAACAAAAAATACTCCAAAGACGACCACAAACTTTTCAGTAGCTGGAAACCTTTATTATGCAAGAATGGGACCAAACTCCAACAGCAAAACTCCATAAACTCATAACTGCAATGCCCAGACATCTTCAAACTGTTTTGAAAAGAACAGGAGATGCTACACCATGGTAAACATGCCCCTGTGCCAGAGGTGGGAAGTAACAGAGTACAAATACTTCGTTACTGTACTTAAGTAGAGTTTTTTGGTATCAGTACTTTACTCCACTATTTATTTTTTTACTTTTAACTTTTACTCATTACTTTTTTACACCGGTATCTGTACTTTTTACTTCTTACATTTTCAAAAATGGCTCGTTACTTTAGTTTTAATCCATTGATTTGGTGAAATATTTTTTTTTTATTTTCACTGCGCGCCGATTTCAGCCGAACAACCGATTTCCTGTTACTGCGTGTCTTTTTCAATCCGCTGGTGTATAAAGTCCTGACTCTCACTCACCACAGATATAGACTAGTTTACAGAGATAAGAATCAGCAGGCAGATGGCAGTAAGAAGTTTGGGGTTAATGTGGATGAGACAGAGGGAGTCAGTGATGTAACACATTCCTGATCATCATCATCTTTTCTCTGCTTGTGATCTATATGTGGATCTTCAGCCTGGATACATTCATTAGGTAACAACATTTTTAATTTGTTTTGTATTATTTATTTTATTATTTGTATTTTATTTTTATATATATATATATATATATATATATATATATATATATATATATATATATATATATATATATATATATACAGTATATGTATGTATGTATGTATGTATGTATGTATGTATATGTATATTTGGCTGTCAAAATTAAAATTATTTTAAACGGCACGAAATTTTATTAACGCGCTATCAATTCAGCGCGCATTTCTGTTTCACCATTTTTATAGAAAATGTAAATACATAAATAAATAACTAAATAAAAAAGGCGAAATTAAAACCTTTGGCAAAAAATACGTTTATCCACGACGTCCTTTCTTAGATATAAAATAAATAAATAAACTCCAGATAAAAATATTTTTAATCAGTAAACTTTTGTTTTATTTCTGCGTCAAGTCTCAAATCAAACACCAAAATCCGCCATGATTCACACCATTAACCCTTTTGTGGGTTTTGTGGGGTTTTCCCTCATAATGGCGACACAAACTTAAATTACTGTCTTTATTGATCGTACAGATAAAAACAATACATCATTCAAATCTGTAAAATAGTTATAATTTTATATATATATATATATATATATATATATATATATATATATATATATATATATATATATATATATATATATATATATATATAAGCTTCCTGACTTGACTTGAAGAGGTGCAGTTTCTCCGGTATCACCTCATTAACTGTCCGTGTGGAAACATAGCAAAGGCTCTTAATGATGTCCACACATCTCTGCACTGATATAGCCTTTATATTTAATCACTGTACATATGCTTACATACATATATATAAATATGATACATGTTTAACACCTCCAAGCTGCCAGTTTTGGGCACCTGAGCAAGTCCTTAACTCACTACTGCTCATTTAGTAAATGAGATCATTAAGAGTCGCTCGGGATAAACACTTCCAACAGGAAGTGGCTATATCTCGCTATCTTTGTCTCTCTATTTACTCTATCTAATTGTCTGTCTTTTAGTAAATGTCTCTGTCTCACTGTATATGTTTCTCTCTTGCTGTCTCTCTATTTGTTTCTCACTCTTTGTAAAGCTGTGTCTGTGTCTCTTTGTCTTTGTCTCTGTCTTTCCTGCTTATTTACATGTCTAACAAAGTTTTGAGTTTTGAAGTAATGCCATTAGCGATCTATGATGAAAGACTTCCCTGGTTCGATTCTTACCTCTAGTTTTATATTGAACATTATAAGAAGTTTTTAAAAACAGAACAATAAAAGGTCATTAAAATTGGTTGCTGGTAAATCATGGTATATCAGTGGTGCAGGTGTTGGAGATGTGGTTCTTGTACCTGAGTCACTTCTCATAGACTTCAAGTAACTGAGAGAATGTACAGGAAGGAGAAGCTTTGACAATCTACCATTATGATCTAAGAGAAAACAGTGGTCTCTTAACTATAGAAAAACCAAGAGTCCAATAAGCAAAGCCTTGTTTGCCACCCTTGTGGTAGTGTAGTGGTTAGTGATGCGGCCTCTGCTATCTCACTCACCCGGTTCAATTCTTACCCCTTAGCTTTCCTTTAAATTGTAAAACGTTTTATAAAAGAACCAAAAAGGGTCCTAAAAATCAGGTTCTTGCAAGAGATCCTGTGGCTCAATTGGAAGAGCTTTGCCTCTGGGTTGAGAGGTTGCCGGTTCAAACCCCAGCCAGGGCTCAAAGTTAAGAGTGTGTAAGGCTCCAGTGACCGTAGTGAGGAAGGTGTCAGAAATGGCTGCGTGGAAGGTCGGCTGTGGACGGGTTCAGAGGGCATGTCCTGACCCAGGAGGGCAATATCCAAGCATGTCTGAGAAGCTGAAAACAGGGGGTTATGAAGCAAAAATGTCCAAAAAAATTTTCACTTTAGACTCCTTGCAGAAATGTATTTTTTTAAAGTTTCTCCCCAATGCAAAACTATCTAACTCACTTTTTTCTGAGGCTGTAACCCAGCAGGTCTTTACAGCCTTTGTTCACAGTCACCCACTCCATTGCTCACCACACACTAATTTCCACACAACTTAACCAGTGTGGGGACAAGGCAGTTTTGAACCAGCAACCTCTGAGCTCAGAGGCAAGGCCACAAAGCCATCAAGTCCCACAACTCACCTTCTTTTTGGGGGGGGTTTATCCTTCATTTCATGCCAGCGCAGTAAGAAATAAGAAATTCAGGCCAGAAAGAAACACAGAAAGCAGGATTCGAACCCTGAACCCCACCAACAGCAAAATACCAGTCTTAACCCACTGAACCATTGGGAAGGACAGACTGCAGCAATTGTTTAGAGCAGGTCAATCTTTTTTTTCAAACCAACACAAAAATATAATGCTAAAGACAGACTTAGGAAGCAAACCCATATCGTGACTAGCAGGGACAATGCAGGACCCTTTGAACCCTGATTCACACCATTAGCAACAACATTAGTCCACTGAACTATCAGGAAGGACAAGCTGGGAAGCTTGTTTACAGCAGATCTATCTTTCTTTTTAACCCATCAAAACAAGAATATGAAGATGTAGGTATCAGGAATTTAACCTACCTCATGACTAGCAGACAGAAAGCCAGGTTTGAACCCTGACCACCAACATTAGCAAAGTACCAGCCTTAACCCACTAAGCCATCAGGAAAAAACAGGATGGGACGCTTGATTAGAGCAGGCCTATCTTTCTTTTCAAACCATCAACACAAGAATTTAACGCTAAAGAAAAATGTAGGAAGCAAATACAGATGTAAGTAGCACAAGTTGAACCCACATTGTAACTAGCAGGATTCAAACCAAGCTCCCCACTACCAGCGAGATACCAACATTAACTCAATGAACCATCGGTGAGGACAGGCTAGGAAGCTTGTTTAGAGCAGGTCTATCTTTCTTTTCAACCCATTAAAAACAAAAATATATCGCTAAAGAAAAATTTAGAAAGTAAATCCTGATCGTGACTGGCAGGCAGAAAGCAGGATTCGAACCCTGAACCCCACCAAAAGCATAACACCTGATTTAACCTACTGAACCATCAGGGAAGACAGGCCCGGAAGTATGTTTAGAGCAGGTCTATCTACCTTTAAACTATCAACACAAGAATATAAAGCTAAAGAAAGATTTAGGAAGCAGGAACATAACCGACATCGCAACTAGCAGGCAGAAAGCAGGATTTAAACCCTGATCCTCACCATCAGCAAGTCACCAGCCTTAATTCGATGAACCATGGAAGAGATCAGCCTGGGATGCATGTTTAGATGAGGCACAAGCCTTAAACCACTGAGCGACCACTGCTGAAAAGCATGTGTGCTTTTTGGGGGGTTCATACTTTGTTTCATGCCAGCGCAGTAAGAAATAAGGCATGTAGGACTGGCTTTGAAACCTTATCACCAGTGTGGACTATATTAAGGACCCTGTTCAAGCACAAGCCTTAACCCACTGAGCTACCACAGAAGTGCTTTCTTTTTTTTTTTTTTTTTTAAACCCTAAAACAGGTGGAAGTTATAACTACTTTCACTTGAGTAAAAAAGTATAATCAGTACTTCAACTTTTACCCGAGTGTTTTAAAACATGAGGATCTGTACAGGATGTGTGTACTTTTGTCACCTTTGCCCTGTGCCAACTTCTTTGAAACCTGTAGCAGGCATCAAATTTGAAATGAGCTAATTTTGTGCATAAAAGTGTAACATTTCTCAGTTTAAACTTTCATATTCTCTATGTTCTATCATGAATAAAATATTGGCTCATGTGATTTGAAAGTCTTTTAGTTTTCATTTTATTCAAAAAAAAAAAAAAAAAAAGTGCCAACATTTTTGGAATTCGGGTTGTACACTGGTGGGACCTTTTCCTTTTTGGACAGATCACCTGACCAGCCATCTTTCTTTGCTCCTCAATCAGAGGTACAAATGAATCACAGAGTGCAGGTGCTTCACTCAAGCAAATACACATACCCATGAATTCCTAACAGCCTCTTACCTTATCTGAAAAACTTTCACTCACATCACCGTAGTGATGTTTGCTAATTTCCCCGTCGCGTTTTGTAAAAATGTGAACCGATGAAAGATGAGTTGAGAGATGAGATAATGAAAGACAATGCTGATAAACGACAACAAACAAGGACAGAGGCCCGCTGGGACAGATCGCTCGCATCCAAACTTGCGACGGGGTTGATGATGGGAGGGTGAAAGTGGGGGATGGGGGTGTCATCTGCTCTGTGTTAATAAAAATCTAATTAATCACACTTTCAAAGGAGAGTGGACTGTCCTCTACACTTCTTTATTAATTTAACCAGTGAGACGCTCTGATTTGAATAACAATGACAACAAACAAGCGTGTGCTTAGTTCGGGTTTGCTCGCCTTCCTACTATTGTCCTAGCAAACAGGTAGGGACAGTGTTCAGGGATTCACATCTGTGAATGTGTGTTTGTGTGCGTGTATGTGTGTGTGTGTCCATGTGTGTAGAAATGACAGCCAGGCTTCTCTTCCTTTAGAACTGAGCTTTAATCATGTCCAGCACCACCCCCTCATTAACACCAAATTACATGCAAATTTTGACAAATAAATGAGTTTTAAGTGCTTGACAACCTGTCAGCCTTGGAATATAGAGCCATCTTGACGGCTAGATAAACAATCAACAATAATCACTCTATGCAAATTTGATATTTCCTACACAATTATCAACCCAAAAAAAAAAGGGAAAAAAAGCCCTAAAAATAACTGGACAAAGGCAGCTGGCATTTGTTGAGCTTCTGAGCAGATAAGAATGCAAATGGAAATTTCTTTAGGATGTAATTGATTCAAACGCTGTTCGCCCTGCCATCTTTTTTTAGCGTTCCCCTTTTCCTTTTCACTCATTCTTTTATTTTTTCCCACCTTCTCTCTCTCTCTCTCTCTCTCTCTCTCTCTCTCTCTCTCTCTCTCTCTCTCTCTCTCTCTCTCTCTCTCTCCTACTCTTGCACACTCTCTTCCACTCTTTATCTCAACACCTTCAATACATTTAGATAATGGGCAGCACAGGCGAGCGAATAAGTGAGCAAAGCGGAAAAAAGACGAAGAGACAAAAAAAGAATGGAGAGACTCGTTCACGTTTTATCTTTTGGGCCACCGAGCAAGAGGATAGAAAACAATAAGTGCTTGTTAACTGAAGCTGTGAGGCGGACGGATCAGAGAAGCTGGTTGACATTGCTCATGATCCCGTTGAACTCTTCAGAACGCCGGTCAAACACGTGAAACGCACACCATCCCTTTTTTTTTTGGAAAAAAAAGATCTGGCAACAAGAACCAATTTGGAGATTTGGAGAAAAATATGGAGGGAGTTTGAGGAGAACTTTGACTTCTATTCACAACTGGCACAGTTTCTTGCTCTCCTATGAATTTGTTGACCCACTTTTAAAAAACATTTTTTTAAGTGTGTGCATTTCGACGATTGTGGATAATTTGGTTGGAATTTAATTTAAATTAAGTCAAGGAAAAGGAAGAGCACTAACCCTGCTCCTAAACTCAGCCCTGACCTCTGTAACTTTTCTTTGAATTACTTTACTTAAAATTGAAAAAACAAAAATAAAATACATTTGTAAATGTTAAAATAATAAAAGAATAATTCCTTCTCTGTTTCATCATATCATTTTATTTATGTTTTTTCCATTTGGCTCTTCCTATCATCATTATCATTATCATTTGTACTATCACCACCATTATTACCATCATCACCAAAATAATCATATTCACCTTCATCATTATTATCATCACCACCACCATCTATAATCATCATCATCCTCATCATCAACACATCACTATTATCACCATCATGATTACCACCATCTTTATTGTGACCATCCCATTTTCATCACCACCATAAATCAAATACACCATCAACATTATCATCTTGAAGACCATCATCACTATCAGTATCATCACCACCATCACCATCATCATAATTACCACCACCATCAGCATCATCTTCATGATTACATCATCATCATCACCATTCCCATCTTTATTTTCATTATCACCATTTCCATAATCGTATTCACCACCATCATTACCATGATCACAGACTTCAGCACCATTATAATCATTATCACCCCATTGCCATCATCAGTGACATCATCACTATCACTGACATCACTATCATTATCACCACCACATCATGATTACCACCATCACCATTCCCATTTTTAGCATCAACGATATAATCACATTCACCATCATTACCACCATCACCATCATCATTACCACCATCAACACCATCATGATGACCACCATATTCATTGTCATCATCCCAATTTTTATCATCACCATAATCATCATCATCCTCATCATCATTTTCATCAACATTAAGTTTCATTTGTAGTGTACATAATGTCCCAGGCATGAACTTAAAAAGTACTCTCTAGACACCAAAGTATAACATTATTATAATATAGAAATGTGGCACATCTGTGTTGTATTTCATCATGGCATAAAATAACAAAACATTATTCATTTTTAATGGAAAAACCTGATTGTAAGTTTGAGATGAGTCCTTGGTCAGCTTCTTTGTATCAGAGCATGTTTTCTTAATAGGAAATTGCATAAAATAAAAGAAATTAACTGCTATTATTTGGCAAAATTTAAGTGCGGATTCCTGGCCTGTGTCAGTTCTATATTATTGAATAGGCATTGATTATTGGCTACACTGGAACCCCAGAACCTGTTACATAATGATGCAGGTCGGGGCATGGGTGAGGAAATTTAGGTCACCAGAAAGATTTTTGAACACCAACAATGTTGGTTGCTACCTGCTACACCATTCCAGTACCTACTGCAACAGGTACAAAGTGTTTAAAAAATAAATAGTAGAAATGTGTGTTCTACTGCCAGTGATGGTCTTCAAAAGAAATTGAACTACTAAGCTTTTGAAGGGAAAACATGATGCACAAGAGGCAAAATTTGCTGGATGCCAAGTTTAAACTTAAGGAGTTTAAGAAACAGTACAAGTACTTCCCTTGGCAGCGGAAGGGTTCAGTAGTGACATAAACATCATGTAGCATTAAATACATTCATTTCTAAAGTCTGTGGAAACTCTAACTCTGGCCAAAAACTGGGTCTGAAACCAAAACATTCACATAGGTGGTGGTTTAGATGCTATAAAAACTATATGGACCAAAGTTTGTAAACCCCTAAACCCCTAATTCCACATTCAGTCCCCATTTACTGTTATAATGACTTCCACTCTTCTCAAAAGATGTTCCACTAGATTTTGGAGTGTGCTTGTGGATATTTGTGCTCAATTTGCCCTGCAAGTTTAGTAGTTGCACCTGATCAGAAGGTATGGGGTTTAAGAACCGGTATTGGCAAGTCAGGTACTGATATACTGTAGGATGAAGAGGCCTAGGGTGCTGTTTTAATTTATCCCAAAGGTGTTCACTAGGGTTGAGGTTAGAGCTCTATAACATGCCAGTCAAGATCTTCCACTCCAACCCATGTAAACCATATCTACATGGAGCAGGCTTTGTGCTTAGGGTCATTGTTATGCTGGGAGAGGTTTGGGTCTTCTGGTTCAAGAGAAGGAAAAATTTAATACTATCACATCCAAAGAGATCCTATACAATTGTGTGCCTCCAACGTTGTAATAACAATGTGAAGAAGAAAAATATGTGGCTGGAAAATACATTTGTAGAGCAGATTTAAATGACACTTTGGTAGTTTGCTTAATTTGGACATAATTGAAAAGGTATTGGAATATGAGGTACTTTTCTTGTGTAAATATTGCTGTAACTCAGAAACTATGTCTTTCAGACCTTACCTTATATTGAGTGGCCAATCAACATTAAAATTGTAAAAATAACTGGGGGAAAAAAGCCTTTCTAAAGACTAATGATGCACAAAAAATATTTCAAAAAGTTATTCAAAGAACCCAAGACCAACATAATACACAACTCAAAACCACAGCCAGCAAAATGAGCACTGAGTGAAGTTTAAAGCTCCTTTGCTTCCTGCCTGCTGTTGTGCATTCACCCATGCACTCCCTATCTTTACTGAGCTCTCTCCATCACACCATGCTGGGCTGGAATGGCTTCTAAAACACAGGGGACTTAAAGAGCAAGCCTGGTGCACCTAAAGGCCTATGCATAAACATGCAAGACCTCGCGAAACGGCTGAGCATTCAAAACAGGCCACTCAGGGTGAACGCAGGTGAAGAGCGACAGGCTAACACATGGCAGATGAGGGGTATTATCAATCATAGGCCGCTCTATTAATTTCATCAAGGCCCAGACGCCTGCTGACATTCGTGTGACACGCCACGAGCTGGCCGGTGTCCCTGAGCTCGGAGACGTCGGCACTCGCTTTTGAAATGCAAATGGCGCCGTTACCTTAAACAGAGCGTCGGAATTATCTCTCCCACCTTCAAGTCAACGCTCGCTTCTCTCTGCTGCTCTCCCCCTTCCTTCCTTTCTATCTATCCTCTTTACCATCAGTCTCGCCTCTCTTGAGGAGAACACCTTAAGAAGCAAAAGATAAGGACGAGAAGAGATAGAAAGCGGTGGAGAACAATAGGAGAGGAGGAGAGAGGAGGAGTGAAGTCTTCCCCTCAAGCAGTGCCGATTCTGGTGATGAGCTGATGAGTGTAGGTGTGTGTGTTTGTGTGTTTGTGCGTGTGTGTGTGTGTTTGTGCGTGTGTGTGTGTGTGTGTGTGTGTGTGTGTGTGTGTGTGTGCATGATGACACCTGTAATAAAGACACCTCAAGGACATGTCCACACACTTCAGTGTGCTACTACTCATGCCATTGTTAATTATTTTAGACTTACAAAGGTGACTCTTAGGGATTTACACAAATACACACACACACACACACACACACACACACACACACACACACACACACACACACACACATGCACTTGCCCAAGTGCAAATTTTAAAGAAACGTATACACACTTTGACATGCTCCATATAGATGGATAATTTGACAATTATGGCATTATCCAGAGCGACTTTCATTGTACATTCATACAATAGAGATTGCTATGGGGTTAAGGGCCTTTCTCAGGGGCCCAGGAGCTTGGTTTGGCTTTGATTTAAACTCACAAACTTTGAATCCAAAGAGCTACCACCTCTCATAGATAGATAGATAGATAGATAGATAGATAGATAGATAGATAGATAGATAGATAGATAGATAGATAGATAGATAGACAGACAGACAGACAGACAGACAGACAGACAGACAGACAGACAGACACACACACACACTGTGGACAAAAGTATTGGGACACCTGACCATATGTGGATCATCTCCAAACTGTTGGAGGCAGACAATTGTATAGGATTTAGTCTTTGGATTGGGGTACAATGAACGTTTGTGGTTTTTTTTCACTTGAAACCCAAACCTGTTCCAGCATGGCTCCATGAAGATATGCATTACAAGGATTGGAGAAGTATGCAACTTTACTAACACCCTTGTATCTGTTGTCCACGACACACTTCAAAATCTAGTGGAACATCTACCCAGAAGAATTGAGTAAATTATTAAAGAAAATTGCGACTAAATGTGGAATGCAATGCTCAAAAAGCACATACCATACTTATCATAAGGTGTCCGCAAACTGTTGCCAATAAAGTGTTATAGATGGATAAGGGCATCTTCTAAATGTAAAAATGTAAAAATAAAATGGATCTGGATAAAAAAAGGTCCAAAAGGAGTGATCAAGAACCATATACATATTAAACAATCCTTGAAACACCACAGAGGCACACAGTGTATTACAGAGATAAGTTAATCTTAAAGCCACTGCGCTATAATAAGATTGTCTATTTTGAAGCCAATATTGCGTTTAAGACATTATGTCACCCAGAGAAGATCTAAAAAGAGATTGGTTTCTACAACAGGACAATAATGCAAAACATTCATCTAACATGTACTACTGCAAAACATGCTGAAACTTCTGGAAAGACTCTCACATGACTTGAACAGCATGAAAGGTCTATACATGGGCTCTTCTTAAACATGCGCAACAGCTCTATCTATCTATCTATCTATCTATCTATCTATCTATCTATCTATCTATCTATCTATCTATCTATCTATCTATCCATCCATCCATCCATCCATCCATCCATCCATCCATCCATCCATCCATCCATCCATCCATCCATCCATCCATCCATCCATCGAATCAATGTGTCCAAACATTTGCATACAACTGTAGTTTCATATTCACAATACAAAGCAGTGGTGGCTTTTCTGAGATGCTTTATAGTCACCTCTTAAAGCAATATTTGCACATTTATCTTAATTAATATTATTTTCCTTACATCTGAGGTTGGAAACCTGAATGCATGTATTGTTATGTCTATTGGGAAATATGGAGTGAATATAAAAAAAAAAATATGAAGGAGATAAAACAATGAAATCAAATGCAACAAAAGGAAAAAAAAATATTTTTACATTTTATTCTCAGTTAATTCGATCATTTTTAAAGCAAATGTATGTACACCTCTGAAAGTAAAATAAGCTCTTATATTTTCTGAGTTTTTTCTTATCCCTAAAATAAAGAGATGCACCCTTTAAGGCAGTCGGTGCGAATAGATACATACGCATAATACAATTTTGTACATCTTTAAAGGTTATGAGTTGTGGCCTGAAATTGAATTGTATATTCCTCTAAGGAACAACTGACATAAGAATTGCATTCCTGGACTCATCCATACAGCTGATCTCAGATATTTTAGTCAACTACCAATTCCTATCCATCAGCCAGCACTGCTCTATCACACAAGTGCTACCGAACAGAGCACGTAAAGGTACAGATGTTTCCTTTCAGACAGATAAAGGAAGCCCATTTTGCCAACCAAAAAGTCCTTTTGAAATGCTGCTCATGTTAGAGATCAGGGCATCGATAGACATCTGCCCTCTTCCACATGCATACATTCACAGATGCCCACTATTTACAGAGGAAAATAAAAAAATATGGTTGGTTGTGGCATGATCCTGATAGAATAAAAAACAGATTTGTTCAGTGAATGCTGTATTGTTATTTTTAATAGTAGTGCTTTTGCCTTTTTGAGCTATCAGTTATCCTGTTCGATCCATCCTGGTGCCCTGATGGAGTAATCAATTGGAAAACAGTCTGTGCTTCTGAGAATGGCTCAACATGGTTACCATGAATATGACTTTGAACTGCAATTTACAAACAGTTATGATACAGTAGTGTAGGACTTGCCAACTGCCAAAAACAGTTTTGTACTCAAGTCTCGATCATTAAATAGTTGATACCCTCAACAATGATGAAACTGTATTTAATAGATATTTGGTGTCACCCAGATTCGAGTCTCTTCATATTCCTTCCTCATATTGTCTATGGAAGTTTTTCCTCAACACTGTTAACCTCTGCTTCATTATTAGGGATAAACTTATCGGGGCACATTTGTGAATTTAAAACACATTTCCTAATGTATTTATTTCTGTAAATCTGTAAAACATGGAGGCAGAAACTCAATGGTTTGAGCTTGTTTTGGAGCAGGGAAGGTTCGTGTCTTATTCTGGGTGAAAGAAATACTGAACCAACATGGCTCTTCTTCTTCTTCTTTCGGCTGCTCCTATTAGGGGTCGCCACAGCGGATCATCCATCTCCATACCACCCTGTCCTCTAAATCTGCCTCTTTCACACCAACTACCTGCATGTCTTCCCTCACCACATCCACAAACCTCCTCCTTGGCCTTCCTCTTTTCCTCCTACCTGGTGGCTTCATCCTCAGCATTCTTCTACCAATATAATTCATGTCCCTCTTCTGCACATGTCCAAACCATCTCAATCTCCCCTCCCTCACCTTGTCACCAAAACATCCTACATGGGCTGTCCCTCTAATAAACTCATTTCTAATCTTGTGCATCCTCGTCACTCCCAACGAAAATGTCTAACATTCTAAAATTCAATACCATGCAATTCCATCTGAACTGCAGCTGATTGGAGCCAACTTGATCATACATCAAGTCAAATACCTGAAGCATATATCCAAGCACTGTAAGGCTTTTTTAGAGAGAAAACAATTGGCTGGAGGGTTTTCTATCATGGAATGGCCTGCCAAGTCACCGCTCCTAAATCCTATAAAACTGTTCTGGGGAGAACTGGATTGCAAGAGCAGAATGAAGTTCAGGTATCAACAAGTAATGAACATTTTTGGCAAGTTTTACAAGAGGCATGGAAAAGTATTTCAGCTCTATGTTTGGAGAAACAAACTGTTCAGATGCAAAAGAGTGTGTAAAGCTGTTACACAGTATAGACAAAAGTATTGCGACACCTGACCATTCCTTTAATATGTGGTTCTTCTCCAAATTGTTACCACAAAGATGGAGACACACAATTGGATAGGATAATCAAATTTTGCATTTACATGTACTTCGAAACCCAAACCCATGCACAAAGCTCTATGAAGATATGCTTCACATGGTTTAAAGGGGAAGATCTTAAGTGGCCTGCTAGAGAGCTCTGAACGCAACCATACTAAACACCTTTGGGATAAATTTAGAACACTGACTGCATCCCAGGCCTCTTCACCCTGCATCAGTACCTGACTTTACTAACACCCTTGTTCCTGATGAACACAAATTTCCACCAGCACGCTCCAAAATCTAAGGGAACATCTTCCCAGGAGAGTGGAGGGAATTAAAGAGCAAATTGGAATGTGATGCTCAAAAAGCACATACTATACTTATGCCCTGGTGTCCGCAAACTTTTGGCAATATATTGTATTCATGCTAAGAGATTTTTTAATTAAAATAAGGTTTTTGAACATTTGACAGACTCTAGAGACCAACGTTTTAACTTTGAAAGTTCAAACTATTGTAATTTTGCATGTTATGTTGATGCATTATTTTTTTGTTTTTTATCCTAAAGTATTAAAGGATACAGGATGAGTCATTCAATCAATAATCAATCATTTGGAATATTTCTAATATTTCAAAGTTCCATATAAGCAAATAATGTGACCGAATGGTGACAAATAATGACCTTTTTGTTATGTTTAAACATAAACTATTAGTTACTGGTTATAAAATAAGAACTATTCATTTAAAGTTGGGTTGTTTTGCATGCAGGCAACTTTTAACCAGAGCTACAGGTTCACCTATAACGAATTTCCTATAATTGGAAAAAGTTCCGAGTTGAGAATTTAAAGTATATTTCTAGCCCAATCATGTTTAATAATTCCTTTCTGTCAGGGGAAACTATTTGATGAGCCGTGCTATATCAAACACAAGAAATCAATATATAGATTATTTGAAATAGCAAGAATTGTCACTTGATATGTAATTATTTGTGATTAGTTAACAATAATCTGTGCAGCCCCGTACAAATCACAATTACAGTTTCTCATGTAAGTCGCAACACAGGTAAATTCCTAGTGGCAGCAATTACTGACGAGGTACGATATTGATTGAGTCTTAAACAGAATCAATCTTATTCATACCCTGTCCATCTGATTACATCTCCTTCCCTCAAGCCTTTAATTTGGCCCTGCCTATCATATTCAGCCCTTAAATCTAAAAACACAGTTGCAGAACAATCAGAGAAGCCATCACAGAAGCTCCGAATGTCTGTCTAGCGCGTTCATCT
Source organism: Silurus aristotelis (assembly GCF_946808225.1). Lineage (NCBI taxonomy): Eukaryota > Metazoa > Chordata > Actinopteri > Siluriformes > Siluridae > Silurus > Silurus aristotelis. Next base: position 32,045,344 of record NC_139575.1, read on the forward strand.
TCTACACTCGCTCAAGTCCAAATCTCTGTTTTGATTGCTGCAAGTGACAACAAATACTTCTACTTAAGAGATCCCCGTCTCCTTTTTCGCTTTTCTTTCCTTTCTGTCGCCTCCCCTCTCTGTTTGCCACCACTCGGAGGAATGGCTGTTATTACCGTCATCAGGCGAAGATGCAAAGTCGTGTAGTGACAAGCAATCTGTCTCCCAAGCGGGCCCCCCTCCAACGAAGCCTACAGCGGCGCCCACTACAGGCATAATAGCATTTCAAGTGCTTCTCCGTCTCCAGCTGAAGCCGCTCGAAGGAGAACATCAACGTCAACAGCCGGCAGCTGTGCGACTGCGTGAAAAGAAAAAAGCACGACGCAAGCATAGCGATGGCCTTGCCATCGTGTGACTTAAGTGTTCGATTCAGTCTTGGATGCTGACAAGATGACCACACTGAAGAGCAGTTAGATAAAGGTGTTCTTTATGGATCGCAGTAGCAGGGAAACTTATTTATTTATTTATTTATTTATTGTTATTCATTCATTCAATTAAATGTCGTTATTTATTTCTGGTTTTTTTTTTATTTTAATTAGACCCTACTTTGTCTTAGACCTGTAAAATTATGCGTCATACATGGTAAAATAAATAAATAAATTAGGTAATTAATTATAATAATAATAATAATAATAATAATAATAATAATAATAATAATAATAATAATAATAATAATAAAAAATAATAAAAAAAAAAAAAAAAAAATATATATATATATATATATATATATATATATATATATAAAACATTTACTTTGTTATTTTTTAGCAGTATATATTAGTTACTTAAGTAAACTTATTGTATACTTATTTATTATAGAATACATATCTACAAATAAGCGCAAAAAGAATAAAGCCAAATTCGAAGACATATCTTTCGTAAGCAATGCTATCATTTATACAGTATACCGGTAAATAATGCACTACTCATTTTGTGAAATCGTGTGAGTTTTGACCTGAGAGTAAGGATTACATAAAAAAAAAAAAAAAAAAGCAAAGCAGCATGCATTGTTCTCATCTCTGTAAAAGAAGGACTTTTTTCTTTCTTTCTTTTTTTTTTTTTTGGAGGAGATCCCAGGCCTGCATAATTAGCTGTTGCGAGGGTTCAGCATGGCATGGAATCCAGCTCCTTTTGATCCGTGCCTCTCCTGCAGTATCTCCATAGCCCTTGTTAGGGCTTAGAGCTGCTAATCCTGCCCTGCAATCCTCTGCCATCCTGATCCTAGAGCCAGGATGAAAAATTTACACACTCTCACCGTGTGTTCTGAGCCTTCTGTTCTCCATCACCCTCTCTCCACAGCCACTCTCTTTGTCTCTCCTCTCCTTCTCTCCTTCTCTCTCTCTCTCTCTCTCTCTCTCTCGCTTTCTTTTTCTTGTGATGATTATTTTAAAGGTGCTCTGACTGAGATGGTTTGTGTTTCCCTCTCCTGCTTAGCCAGAACAACGTGTCTGGAGAGCAGGAAGAAAAGATCAGAGAGCCACTTCAAAGTTCCCCCTTCTGCCGCATGAACCTGCAGAGATCCTCGCATACCTTGTATACCATCAATGTCCTATTACAGCTGATGTTAACATTTTTCTTTATTGTTCCAGCCTAGGAACAGATCTGTCAGATTCACAGCTGACATCAAAACATAACCATACTACAAAGTACTGCTTTATAGCATGGCATTATGCAATTTGTCTATACTAGGCATTGACATAAGTACTGATATTGTAATACACTATTTATGTTAAAAAATAAGCACAAGACTGTATGCAATTATGGAAAAATAATCACTATGATATGGCATGATGGGGCTAAAATTCCCACAGCATTAAGCACATCTTAGTAATAAGAATTTGTTTTATTATTATATTTTATGTTATGTTGCTAAGAAAGGAAATAAACACTAACTGTTACAAAGCACTGACACTGGAGACTCCTTCCATAGACAATTACTAAATGTATTATCTCACAAAGTCAGGCAATATATATATATATATATATATATATATATATATATATATATATATATATATATATATATATATATATATATATTCATTCATTCATTTTCTCCCGCTTATCCGTAATTCGGGTCGCGGGGCAGCACTCTAAGCAGACCCCCGCCTTCGACTGCTGCCCAATCCTCACAGCACCGTCCCTTACGGTCCCTCCTGCAGGTGGTGAGCCCACGGGAAGGCGGCCCCACGTCACTCCCACGTCACGGACCTTGATATTTCCCTCGTAAGGGATATATATATCTATATATATATATATAAACAATACCTTAGTGTACATGGCCTGTCCACCTGTGAGTCCCTGTGAGTGAGTTCAACAATAATTGTATTACAACTAGAATACTAATACAGTATGCATTTGGATATTCATACTCAGTTCTGATTGGATGATTGGTCGGTTTAATGACCGTTCTAAATAACCTGATCTGGCTCAGGAACAACTGTGACCATATTATCACACAGTTACATTCACAAACATTTCCTAATTACCTTAGCTAAATAGACATTTTTTTTTGTTTTAATTAACACATATGGTAAATATGGCAATTTTTTGAAGTTGGCCGAGCTACAAAATGAATTTGGTGAATTGAAGAAGATAACATTAAAATGAAAAATGTTAAGAAAAAATGTCACCCGGAAGTAAAACCAACAGCTTCATAATTATTGATGGAGCAGCACAGATTTGCACAGCAACCATTAATGGCAGCTTTAACTTTTCATTTACATGTATGCCATTTGGCAGATACAAATGGTGTTAAAAAACCCAAAGCAACTTACAATTATCTCATTTGTACACCTGAGCAGTTGAGGATTAAAGGCCTAGCAGTGGCAGCTTGACAGTGCTGGGAATTTGACTCATGACTTTCCAGTCAGAAGTCCAACATCCTATCCACCGAGCTATCACTTCCTTAATCATAGATTATCCTTTCCTCAATGTATAGTTTACTAATTAAATCCTTAAAAGGTCAGCAGATATCCATAACTCAAAAACTCAATATGATTGATGACGTTTTAACTTGACAGATTAAACTGATAATAAAAATCATTATTCTACTATAAAATATAAAAACTTATAATTTTATTATTTTATTAATGAATTTCATTAATGATTAGTATTGTTTTATTTGGCAACTAGGTATCATTGTTTTACTAAGTATCGCTTATATTGCTTATAATACCATCAATTAAAAAGTTGTTGATAAAACCAACACCTAGCATATCAAGGAACTTTTTCAAACCAATGATAATTACTTCCTGTTGCCTCCCATTCCCTTAAATCTACTGTGAATAGCTGTAAATGTAAGAAATATTATTAAAATATACTGTAAAATATTACATTGAACAATAACAAATTATTTATAGTGTATTAGTATCATAATGCTGCCCTTACATTGTACTTTAATTAATAACTGTTATTAGTGGCATACAATTATTGACATACTGTACTACTTCCTGTGTGGTAGCCAGAAGCTAGCCTGCAGAAAATAGACTAGCTCAGACATTTTGGGGTTAAACTATAAATGGCTGCATCAGATGAGCAAAATTGAAAAAAATGATTAGCATTTGTATGCTAAGTTTTGATTTGCAAATATCTAATGAAAAACCTGCTTTCCATTTCCACACTCAATGCTAGTGCTGTATAGTCAAAGGGTGGCTCCTAATGGTGTTTATCAGTATATTGTGTTTAAGGACCCTAGCTCACTACCACATTGGACACTGAGAACTTGATTTTCAATTTACTTGCTAAATTAATAAACGTTCTACTTTGCTCATCGGTCAATGTAAAATCCCGATCATACAAATTATTTTGGTTTAGTTTAACAGAAATTGTTAGCTTTATTACACACATTACTGTAATTGCACTTTAAGTAGGATATGTTTGGTACAGTGCCTTGAGTATTCGGCCCCCTTGAACTTTGCGAACTTTTGCCACATTTCAGGCTTCAAACATAAAGATATGAAACTGTAATTTTTTGTGAAGAATCAACAACAAGTGGGACACAACTTTTTTAACAAATAAAAAACTGAAACATTGGGCGTGCAAAATTATTCAACCCCTTTACTTTCAGTGCAGCAAACTCTCTCCAGAAGTTCAGTGAGGATCTCTGAATGATCCAATGTTGACCTAAATGACTAATGATGATAAATAGAATCCACCTGTGTGTAATCAAGTCTCCGTATAAATGCACCTGCACTGTGATAGTCTCAGAGGTCCGCTTAAAGCGCAGAGAGCATCATGAAGAACAAGGAACACACCAGGCAGGTCCGAGATACTGTTGTGGAGAAGTTTAAAGCCGGATTTGGATACAAAAAGATTTCCCAAGCTTTAAACATCCCAAGGAGCACTGTGCAAGCGATAATATTGAAATGGAAGGAGTATAAGACCACTGCAAATCTACCAAGACCTGGCCGTCCCTCTAAACTTTCAGCTCATACAAGGAGAAGACTGATCAGAGATGCAGCAATGAGGCCCATGATCACTCTGGATGAACTGCAGAGATCTACAGCTGAGGTGGGAGACTCTGTCCATAGGACAACAATCAGTCGTATACTGCACAAATCTGGCCTTTATGGAAGAGTGGCAAGAAGAAAGCCATTTCTTAAAGATATCCATAAAAAGTGTCGTTTAAAGTTTGCCACAAGCCACCTGGGAGACACACCAAACATGTGGAAGAAGGTGCTCTGGTCAGATAAAACCAAAATAGAACTTTTTGGCAACAATGCAAAACGTTGTGTTTGGCATAAAAGCAACACAGCTCATCACCCTGAACACACCATCCCCACTGTCAAACATGGTGGTAACAGCATCATGGTTTGGGCCTGCTTTTCTTTAGCAGGGACAGGGAAGATGGTTAAAATTGATGGGAAGATGGATGGAGCCAAATACAGGACCATTCTGGAAGAAAACCTAATGGAGTCTGCAAAAGACCTGAGACTGGGACGGAGATTTGTCTTCTAACAAGACAATGATCCAAAACATAAAGCAAAATCTACAATGGAATGGTTCACAAATAAACATATCCAGGTGTTAGAATGGCCAAGTCAAAGTCCAGACCTGAATCCAATCGAGAATCTGTGGAAAGAACTAAAAACTGCTGTTCACAAATGCTCTCCATCCAACCTCACTGAGCTCGAGCTGTTTTGCAAGGAGGAATGGGCAAAAATTTCAGTCTCTCGATGTGCAAAACTGATAGAGACATACCCCAAGCGACTTACAGCTGTAATCGCAGCAAAAGATGGCGCTACAAAGTATTAACTTAAGGGGGCTGAATAATTTTTTCTTTTTTTTACTGAGTAAATGTTTCATTGCACTGAAAAGATTCTGCAGTTGAGCCAGGCTTTAAAATGGCTGACTCTCTGATCCCTGACTACTGAACTATTGAGCTGATTGAGACGTACCCAATAAGTTTAAGGGGCGTTGATGAGGGCTGATTAGTACCAACGGTGTGGGAAACACTAGACTAAGCTGCAGACACTTGATGGCAATCAGTGAATGCATCAGGCTTGATATCTCAGAGTTCTGAGACCAACAGCCAGGTCTAAAATTATTGTTACAGAAATGAATATATAAAGAATTAAACAAATAAATAATCAGATATCAAGATACAGATAAGAAATGCTAACCTACAGATGTGAGATATAGCGCAATAGGTTATAAATATTGGCTTAGCAATGCAAAGCTAATACCAGATAATATCACATGGTACAAATCAAATTGCGTTATTGGTAGTACTGAGTATGATGTTGCAGGGGTTCGATCCATTCAAATAAAATGGCATAAATGTTTTGAAGGACTAACATGAGTTATGTATGGTTGCAATGGATAATGTACTAAAACACTGTATTAAAAACCCTATGTTTCATACCACTGCTGAAAATATGAACAGAATATTTTGTCTTATAGTATAATTTACATAATGATGTGTTGTAGTTTTCTGAATATATTCCCAAAAAAAAAAAAAAAGAAGAAATTCTAGCCAAAGCCCAGCTCAGATTTCTAAAATAATGCACAATAGTAATTTTGTTTTAAGTCAAGCGTTCTTTTTAGCATATTGCAGGACTTCAGAACTAGCATGAAGAGCCCCAAATATTCTCCATATCCAACATGTACCATGTCACTGAACCTCTGAATCCAATCTTAAATGTAAATTAAAAAAAAGTTAAACACTTCCAAGGAAGGTAATCGTTTAAAAGCTACAACTAGCTACTTACATTTGTAGACAAAGTACTGTAAGCTGAAACTCTGTACACCAACCATACCAGATTTCAGCCCAAAACCTTTTTATCTTAAGGATCGTAGACTTTGCCCTTCACCACCATCCAAGTACCATCCAATACCAGTTGAGTGAATATATTTCAGAAGAATGGTGTGTATTATCCCAATACAGTTCCAGAGATTTGTAGAATAAATGGCAAGGACCCATGAAGATGATCTAATGGTTTGTAGTATACAAACTGCATATATAAGTGTGAGCATGAATAAATAGTGGGGAACCATTTATGCAGAATTGAGCCAATGTTGAATAAAAAGAGGTTTGATGAAAATGTGCATAAAAAACTAGACAGAAGAAAAGTTAACCGGTTGGAGAGAATACGGAAAACTGCAGATAAAGGCTGAGCAATTGCCTTTGGACATTTTTTATGGTAATTAGTACTTTTTTGTCTGTACACTATATCTTTTTTCCACTTAATAAATTAAAAGGACTCTCCAGAAGGTTTATTCTGATGCCTTTTACAATCCAGCTTTTCACCTTTTCCAGCTTTGATACACCTGCCACAAATACTTACTCCTCTGTGCAGCTTCATGAGAAAAGCCCCTTCTGACACTTAAATAACTTGGCAAATAACTGTAAATACATACCTGTGAGTTGATTACCTCACATTGTATATAAGAGCAATTAATGAGTAAATATAATGTCCACTGTTGTATATTATTCCCTTTATACTCACACTGCAATGCTATGATTCCATCACTATCTGTTGCAGTCTTGTCGTCATGGGTGGAACATGTCTTTTTAATTGTAATTGTCTTTATGAATCTTCTTGCATTCATGTTTTTTATAAGACATTATTCAAATACTGGCAAACAATCATGCGGTTGGTTTTGCTGACATCAGCACTGGACCCTACAACACATCTGATATGTGGCATTACTATTACACCCATCATCATCTGTGTTTTCGCAAACGTCTCAGCAATTGCGCCTCCATTGCTGCTTTTTATTATCTGAGTATCTGACACTTTTCATGGAATTCTTTTTTTTTGTAGGTTTTATAGTCCCACGATTCTCAGAAGTGTAGATTTTGAAATATGTGTGAAGTTTACCAGGAATATAACTTTTGGTCTAAAGTTTTTTGTGGAATAAAACAATGCAATCTCTTACACACACACACACACACACACACACACACACACACACACACACACACACACACACACACACACACACACGAATATCTGAAAGTTGTGATTTAAAATCCTTACAATACCACAGCCAAGAGTCAAGAGAGCAAGCACATGTGTACTGTATTGTAAGATGTAGTGGTATACAGTGGTATACTCTTTCTTCCCTGTCAAGCACAGTGACACGACAATTGTGGGCATCTGTGAGCTTATGTATGCAGAATAGTGCAGATAGTGCTTTCCCATTGTGTGTTTTACTGCCCTGTGATGCAGCAAGAGCAGGAGTTCGAAAAGGTGCACTTAGCTGGCTTCCTGTGTCTCAGTTGGTCATTGTAGTGTGATAAAGGAAAGTCAGATGGTGGGAGAGAATTGGCAAGTGATCAAATATTAGAAGCAAAAAAGTTCCACTATTCTAAGTGTCTCTACATTCATTGTTATATTCATGAGTTAAATCAAGTCACCTTTATTTATATCAGTCAAGAAGCTGTGTACCCCGGGCTCAGATAGATTCGGATTTGAGTAAAAAGAAGAAGAATATTTTTCTTATGACTTTATTTTAAAAGCTTTAAAAGAGCCTCGAAGTCTAAACTAATAGATAATGTATCAAATCTCACATATACACCTATTGTACTTCTCAGCAACTATAATTTCTAGATAAACTTGAAGTATACTTGAATTAATGCTAGTTACAGAAAGAACTAACTAATGAGTGTGCTGTGCATATATGTGGGTGCATGCTGAATCTGTTATCTTCTGTCCTCTTGAAAAAAAAAGAAGCCATTTCAACCCACTCCACCAGCTTTCCAGCGATAAAATTTTCACTGCGGTACAAACAACGACTGACAAATCATTAGTGTACACAAGTGTTCACCCACACTCCAATGCCTGACGTTTACTCTTATCCCATGATATCTCCTAATCTGCATTAAGGATAGTACATGGAAAACGTATTCATATATCGAAATACTAAAATACATGTGTGTGTGTGTGTGTGTGTGTGTGTGTGTGTGTATATATGTATATATATATATATATATATATATATATATATAGGAATACTGTACAAAAACCTATGTGGATAGAGTGAGTAGAAATGTTAGAATTGTCTCTGAGCTTGCGACAACTCCAAGAGTCTCATCACAATAATTATTGTTCAGTCTCTCCAATACACGCCTGGGATTATTAGTCACCTCGACCGTCCCTAGGTTATGTATGTAACCCTGGTTCCCTGAGCGAACGGGATGCTGCATCAACAACGCTTTGGGAACACTACCGCGTGACCATGCTATTATTGAAGTGTGTAATCTGTCCAGCGGAACGGCGCAACCTAATTGGCGACGTCACCACCAGGATGCTACTAGCTTCGAGAGTGATGGAAGTGCTCACAGTAATGCAGAGAGTGTGGCATGGAGAACCAGTTATCATACGTAACTCAAGCTTCATCAACAACGCTTTGGGAACAAGTGTCCAATCATGCTAGTCTGACTATTCCTTGCCTAGTGTGGATAGGCACAGCTAGGTCAAAGGACAGAGGGGCCAAGAGTGGCACTAAGGTCAAGGCTGTAAGACCTGATGAGGGTGGACCAGACTGCAGATGTTTTGCAAATGTTTTGGAGAGATACTCCAGAGGACAAGGCCTTAGAGGCCGCCACACTCCGGGTAGAATTCACTCTGACCATGAAAGGAGCGGGGAGACCAGAGAAATAATGATGTCCAGTGCTCACACTGGGTACATACCCCGGTCTGGTGTACAGGAAGGCACTATCCATGCCTGGGGTAAACCCCAGATAGGAGGGGCTCATAGAAAGGGTGTGAAAGAGAGGAGATAGTCAGTAAAAAAAACTATGACTGTGTCTTGACTGTTTAAATTCCCACTTCGGACAGGGGCTCAAATGGAGGATAGACAAGGCCTTCAGAACAAGGGCCAGATCCTATACAGGCACTCTGTGTCACACCTGAGGCCTTTCTTTTCCACTAGGGACTGCTTGGATAGCAGAGCATGATAATCTGCAATAGCGGACACATAAACCTTTAGGATAGAAGGAGACAACCTTTTGGTTAACTTTTCTTAAAGAAATCCCAGCACTGGGCCAATTGGCCAGTTAACTGGGTCTAAGCGGTGACCTATGCACCATGTAGTAAACAGGCACCACTTTGCGATTTATGACCCCCTCGTGGAGGAAGCTCTGGATTAAAAAATGGTCTCTATAACCTTTGCCGAGAGACCAGTGGCTAAGAGCTGTGCCTCCTCAAGGGCCACAGATACAGCCTCCACAGTTTGGGGTGGGGATGAAGCAAAGCGAGAAAGAAAAGGTCCATCCATACCACGAGGAGATGGACATCATCCTGGTAAACTCTATCCCAACCTCCCGGCAGCAGTGCTACAGGGGGAAAAGTGTACAGGCAGAGCCTCGGCCACGCCTCTACCACGGCATCCAGCCCAAGAGGGGCTGGGTGAGTAAGAAAGAACCAGAGGGGACAGTGCTACATCTCTTGATTGGCAAACAGGTCCACTTGGGCTCTGTAAAATCTTCTCCATATTTGCTCCACCACAGGATGACCATTTCACAGTGCGCTCGCTGCTATGACCTATACCTACTGACTAGCTTATCAATATGCAAAATAAAATGATTTATTTATCAACACAACATGCTGCTAAAACTTAAATACCACGTTGTGAAAAGACCTAGAAGGAAAACAAGTATGTGGGATTCCAATAAGAAAGAAAATGTTCTTGATTCATGGCAGCAAAGGTCTTGCTTGAACAAAGTGTCCTTTAGTTGTTACCATAAACATTTGTTATTGACTGTGTATGTAGGCTTGGGTTACATGTATGTATGCTTACCTCAAGCTTTCTTTGCAAAATTGGCATCCCAAATTGGCCACTTATCCCTGTCTATGGCCAGGTACATATTGTTTACTATTTGCACACACTGATAATTAATAGTGCAAGAGGATGACATTTTATTCTCTAAGAACTTGCATCATAGCCTACGATTTAGTATCATCATTGTCTATCTCAAGTCTATATGCATGTTGTACCAAAGTTTATGAGTTTATGTCTTACAGTATGATTTATACTGATCTTATATGATTGCTAAAGTCTCACAGTCTGTTGAAAGCATAAGACATCACATCTTTACTGAAAACATCAAATGAACCAAAAGACCCCATCTTCCCCATCTGACTTCTGTCCTTGTGTGTCACTTAGGAACATTTCCCTAAAGTTTTGAGTGGGAAGTGAGCGACATAACGGGGGTGCATGTTCAACAAGGAGTCAACAAGGAGAAAAAGATCTAACAGTTCCTTACCACAAAGTTGGAATGTACAATTGTAAGCAATGTCGTTGTATACTAGTCATAGTAATACAAGTTTCTTCATCTGGATTGAAGAGGCTTAAACATGTTTCAGCATGCTTAACAATCTTGAATGCCCATGAAGATGTTTTAAAAGAACTCAAGTGTCCTACACAGATTCCTGACCTCAACCCCACACAACACTATTGGAATGAATTTAAATCCGGACTGGACAACAGGCCTCTTCACCCAACCTCAGTGCCTGATCTCACTAATGCCGATTCAGATGAAAGCCTCCCTATAAGAGTGGGGGTCAGCAAAACAGGGACTAAATTTGAAATTAGGTGTTCAACATGCAGATTTTGTAGCTTTTGTACTTAATAAAATAGAAAAATGTGTAACATTTGTATGTACTGCAAGTTCTATTTTATAAGCTGCAACCTTATAGTTACAAGCAGGCTTTTAATATTTAGAATGCAAAAAAAAAATATCACATTAACTACCTCTGTAATTCGACTCTGAAACATAAAACTTTACCCGTGTAACTAACTCATACAACATTAATTTAGCAACATTACCTGGGTATGGCCTATTGTGAACAACAGATAGTGTACCTCAAGAGTACAGACAGTTTAAGTGTTAATGCCTGGAGCTGATATGCAAAGAGAGGTTAGTCTACTGGGTATTTAGGTTTTCGTAATGCAAATGGATCAATCCTGTAACATATAACATGTTGGCTGCGATAGTCCTGTACGTGCGACCTGATGGCAGTTCTGTGAAGTGACACTAAAGTGGGTCGCTGGGGTCCCAGGTAATGTACTAGCCTTTACAGGTGACAGATGCAGTGTGATGTTTTCGCATGCAGGGAATAGTAAGTCTAATGTTCTTGTTAGTGACATGTAACATTGAGAAAAAAAAAAAAAGATGGGACCTTAGAGATGCTGGAGAAGATGCCCTGAACAAATAGGACTTTGATAGAGTTTTAGTTTCAGTGAAAAAAAATTTAGCAGTTTGAATTTCACTGTCAATCAACCATTATGATGGCTTGCGAAAATCAACAAAAAAAAAAGTATGATTTAAGATTGACACTTCAAACTAATAAATTTAACACTAATTGATGTGGCCAAGTGATAAGCTATGTCTTTTTTTGCATATTGGTTAGTACATTTGCCTCACACCTCTGGAGCTTGCATGCTCTTCCCATTATTTTCTTTAAATACTCTGGTTTCTTGCATACAGTGCAAAGATGTGGGTTGTAATCTGTGGTAATGTTGTAGGCATGTGATCTTGTGTTGGGTTTGCACCCTGTCCAGAATGTCCTTAAGATGCAATTATATATATATATATATATATATATATATATATATATATATATATATATATATATATATATATATATATATATATATATATATATATGGAGGTTTTATGCAAATGTATGATGACATAGAGGATAAAGACAAAATACATGTGTAAATATTGTAAAGTAATTATCGTCTTTTAAATTGCGTAAATCACCAGGACATCAAACGAAGCTTTTGCAATGTTTCCACACACACAGTTTAAATTGCCGGATGGGTATATCATAGTGGATTTTGGTTCTTGATTTGAGATCATCAGTAAAAGAAATGTTTAGTGATTAAAAATAATTTTTTTCCGGTAGATTTTTTCTTTTATCTGAGTAAAGAAAGGTGCGTGTTGCGTTAAACTTTGGTATTTATTTCGATTTTCAATAAAAACAGTCAAACAGAAATGCGCAAACAAAAACACACTTAACGTGCTGCATTAATCGCACGTTAATAAAATGAAACGCTTTATTAACGCATATACAATAAATATCTCTAATAATCTTGTTTACCTGAGTCTAGTCTATTTAGCAGTGTGTGGAGAACTCATTTTTGCAAAATTTTTCACTTGCTAAACGGCACACACACACACACACACACACACACACACACACACACATATACACAAACATGCATGTGCATGCGATCCTAGTTGCCCAACTTTTTTCTTTTATTACAGCACTTAAACAGTGAAAGGAAACTTGTAAAATCCCAGTTAGGCCTAGCTGGTATGTAAACAGAGCTGATCTTGCGTATGTACTGTGCTCTCCGGGAAAAGCTCACTTCGGGTCATTAGTTGCAGGCCCAGGCCTCGCTGGAAAGCTGGGTCTCTTCCTCTCCAGTTTCCTTCATTGTCCTCACTCGTCAGAGGAGCCTCTCTACATCACCAGCTGCCCCATCCCCTGAACAGTCAGCAGTGAACACAGCAATCATTCTCCCATTAAAAGATCTCCCCACACACATACAGACATCCAGCGTCGCAGATAGGGCCGATCCTAGCACCGACTCAATCAGAAGCCCCTGGAGGACTGCACTGTTGGCCTGTGGTAACGTTAGGAGCCTCTCGCTGCCTGGCATCTCGGAGGGAAAAACAATGTCTACTTTGTTCTGGCAGCAAGCTTTCTGCAGGGAAAATGCTTAAAAGCTACTTAATTAGAGAGAAAGAGTGAGAGAGAGAGAAAGGCAATCCTTAGACGTGAATGCTGTCTGAGAGGCAGAAGAAACGAAAAGCAAAGGGTTAGACTGATCGTTACCTGTTAAAGGCTTTCCGAGGCTTTTATCTCGGCCTGTATAGGTATATACAAGCAGAGATAAAATGAACATCTAATGTGTTCAATTCCTTTACTGTATATCTCTGTAGTATGGGATGGGCAGTGGCTAGTGGCTAAAGCTAGCGCTATGGATTCTTTAGCATGTGATGTCCAGCTTCAAGAATTTCATTTAAAAGGAAAAAATCCTGACAATTCCACATATGGGAGGGTTTGTAAGAATTAAGGATGCTGAAATAAGTAAACTTAAGTCAATCATATATTTAGAAAATCTAAATTTAAATGTTATACACACACACACACACACACACACACACACACACACACACACACACACACACACACACTTAGATACAAATCTGTATTTACCAAATGGGGTCTAACGAATGTCAATTATTTAATTAAATATTTTCATTTATTTGCTTTTATTTACTTATTTAATTTGTGCCAATTTACTTGATTACTCAATTAATCAATATAATAAAAAGTGTATTGTATTGAATAAATTTGTTTAATTTTACTTTTACAATATATACTGTGTATATATATATATATATATATATATATATATATATATATATATATATATATATATATATATAATTTACCAAACAGGCATTTTATTACAAATTCTTTTGAAATGTAATCCGTGGTACAAAAAATAAACGATAAACGAGCAATTTCTTCCTCCTGACAGAATTGTGTTTACCTTTACACCCCTGACATTTATCTATAGATATTAAATGTAATATAATATATATATAATAATTCTGTATATATTTCGGATTAAATGCACACATAATACATTTATTTTAATTATAGTGTATTTTAAGATTGGATGGAATCTTTTTTTTTTTCGTTATTTATTTTTATTCGAGGTGTTTTACTTTCTTACTGGCAACTGACTGAAGGAGATTGCTGAAGGAGTTGAAATCAGAAAGGAAGGTCTTGACGTACAAAAATAGATTTTCTTTACTACTTCTACATTTACATCAGTTATTTATAATATGACTGTTGTGGGTTCAAAAGCACCATTGATTTGATTTCAGGACATTTGTGGTACTGTATCACTGGTGTTTTTATAGCTGAAGTGCTTTCACGATTTCTCCCTCTCACACATACACATTGTCTCTTCTGCAAAAAGCACGGGGTTGAAGTGCTGCAAAACGCATACATAAACACACCCCTGAACTATGCATATCACAACATTCTTTCTCTCTGTTACTGTTCCCAGAGAGAAAGTGCCGTTTAGCCCATACCTTAGAGGAAGGTATAAAATCCCCTCATGACAAACTCACCCTGCGCCTCGCCATCTTCAGCACTGCTCAATTATTAATAGATGTACAGAGAGAATGTCGCATCTGATGGATGACGGACTGTCAGCAGGCATTTTGCAGGCACGGATCTGGCAGGCCCTGAGAACACACACTAGAGCTGACAGTGTAAAGACAGAGCAACGGTTTAAGGTCAAATACGCTCAGCGCTTCTGAGAGAGAGAAGAAGGGGGGTTATATGGGGAGAAGATGAGAGGAGAGGAAGAGAAAGGGAGAAGAGAGAGAGAGAGAGAGAGAGAGAGAGAGAGAGAGAGAGAGAGAGAGAGAGAGAGTGAGAGAGAAGAAGAAGATAGTGCTGGAGTGTATTAGTCATCCTCTGACAGAGCCGAATGTGTGTGTATACGTGTGTGGGTTGATTTGACTTTGGGGAAGCCTGCACTTGAGGCCTCTGGAGTCAGTAGATGCAGTTTGTTGTGAACGTTGCTGTAAGCTGTTTCACTGGGGACATGTTTATATGCCGGGTTCAATTTCAAGCATCTGGCTGACTAAAAGAGAAAACTGGTGGAGGAAACAAACCTACTTAGAACGAAACTTGGTGACGAAAGTTAGGAGTCAGTTTTAATGCTGTACTGTAAGGTTTGTTTAACACAATATGATTATCTGATTACTATACAGTCATAATACACATTTTTACTGAAGTAGAGTGCAGACAGATAACCAAAACCATTACAACAAGAACCAGAAAAAGAGAGGAAGAATAATAGCAAAAACATACAAACGTCAAGCAAAACCTAAGGATGACCCAAGATGGAACAAGAGAAACAATCAGCTGCTGAGACACAGGAATTTATATATTGATACTCATCAGGGTGATATGTTACACAGGTGCATGATAACCTGATAATAGAAAACCTGATAAACAGGCATTCAGTGACCCTTCAGCAGTCTAGAAAAGGTCTTGGGCAGTCATGCAAGATGCTTCTTTGCTGATCAGAGCCTATAGGCCGGGGGTCTCCAATCTTTTCCAGAAAGGGCCAGTGTGGGTGCAGGTTTTTATTCCAACCAAGCAAGTCCACACCAAATTCTACCTGTTCAAATCTAATGATCTTCATTTTCAATGGCTATCAGGTGTGACCATTGATTGGTTGGAATGAAAACCTGCACCCACACTGGCTCTTTCTGGAAAAGATTGGAGACCCCTGCTATAGGCCATCAAAGCTTCTTGAGGGCACAAGGAAGAGCCTGACAATGGCAGAATGGTCACCACAAAGCCAGTGGGTAGAGTGAAGTCCAAGGCAGAGCGAGACAGTTGGAGTGACTTTTTCCAGTTTCCAGGTTAAGCAGTTTATAAGAGTAAATGGAGGCTTTTTGCCACAGGAATGTCTTTGACAATTTTTTGCCATTTGTTGATAATAAGGTACATTTTCAAGCATTGACATTAAGTAAGGAGTTTCTGTTAATAGTTGCTATAACGTGGATATTCGACAATGTCCAATGTAACTAGAAACAGACAAAAAGTATGATTTTAAAATAAAGAAGTAATTGCTAGCATTGGCAAATCACTGTGGTGTAAAAGGGTTACTTCACTATATGCTACGTGAATAATATATTATTACATTTAGCTAAATGGTCAAGCGGGTAATACTCAGGTCCTCCACTCATTTCTGCTTTGTGTAAGAAACAAAGCACAGGCAGCACCAACATTGTTGCTAATGAGCCATCTTATATGTTGCTTTATATAAATGAAAACCTGCTGGTTTGGGGATGAAATGCAAGTTGTTGTTGTTGTTTTTTAAGCACATTTCAGTTCATGCTAGTAAATAATGTATTATTACATTTAGATGAAAGGGCAGGGGGTACTCAGTACTCAGAGGCTCCAAGCATTTCAAAGGTTTGGTTAAAGAAACAATGCACACTAAGCACCATCATTGTTGATGAACAAAGAGTCATTAAAACAAGCTAGGTTTGATTTTGCAGCGTTTTTTTTAGCATTGTTTATGAGGTTGATATTAGTCTCTAACCTTTTCTCAAGCCAACAACAAATTTGAGATACACAATTCATAGTTCTTATTAACCAGCTCTATTGTGTGGTTGTGCTCTGTCTCATGACCCCGAAGCACAAAGCATTCCTTGTATGCAATTCGAATATGACACATGCACAAGATTATTGTGACCATTTGTAAATCCTACCAACCAGCCATGAGGTCATGTCTCCTTCTCTCTCTTTCTGTCTCTGTCAAAAATTCCGACATGCTTTTTCTCTCTCTTTTTTTTTTTTTTTTTTTTGCATTGACATTCAAATCTAACATGAGTCCCCTGGTGGTCTAGTGGTTAAGATGCAGCACTCCCACCGCTGCGACCCGGGTTCGATTCCCGGTCAGGGAACCATCCCCAGCCACTCTTAGTGCCGGTCCCAAGCCCGGATAAATTGGGGAGGGTTGCGTTAGGAAGGGCATTCAGCATAAAACATGTGCCAAATCAAACGTGCGGAGGATCTGCTGTGGCGACCCCTAACGGGAGAAGCCGAAAAGAAAGTAATTTTTTTTATTCAAATCTCACATGTGCCTCACCCAAACCAAACAGAGGCAGGAAACAAGCATTGGCTTGTAAGCCAGAATGGCACATGGCACATTGATGCTCACGCAGACTGTAACTCCAGTCGCCTTGTTGCTGCTGCTCATTCCAACCTAGCAGCACTCCGTCATCTCTCGACTTGTTAAGCCGCTTGACTGTTTGTCAGCCACGTCAGGAGTGACTGTATGACTCCACCGCTAATTGCCACCAGAGCTAAATTTAGTGGAGGCGACATGGATTCCTGATCACACACTGCAACTCTCGCTTTTACTCTCACTCTCTTGCTCTCTAGCTCTCTATCGCTCTCTTTTTTTCACTCTCCCTGTCACCTGGGGAATACATGAACTATTCCACGTGTCAGAGTTGTCAGTCAGAGGGAATTGTAGGACGTCTCTCTGTCTCTGCAGGATCCTTTACACTTTGCCTGGGATAATCTCTCTCTCTCTCTCTCTCTCTCTCTCTCTCTCTCTCTCTCTCTCTCTCTCTCTCTCTCTCTCTCTCTCTCTGTCTCTCTCTTGTTTTTCTGTCTCTCAGCAAGGGTGCTATCTCAGTTCTAGCCTGTCCCAGACAACATGCAAGTCTAGTTCTAGATTCCAAAATCAGAACTCGGACAGTGTGAAACATATTTAACCCTAACATCTGTACCAATGAACTCAAAACAAAAAAATAAATTTTTGCTCAAACCTGCAAAAAATGTAAAGAAAAACCCTCATAAAATGTATAATGGTTTTATTGAATGCTGCATAAAACCCTGTGGTTCCCTAGTGGAACGTTTTTCGTGGACAATTTGCACGTATTAGTGGATCGTTATGTTTAGTGGACACCATTAAGAACCAACACCGTTTATAACTTGTTGATATCGAATAGACACCAATATGGAACCATTGGGATGTTAATACACTTTTATATTCTAGTGTGAATTCTTGCAGTGAAAACCATTTGAATTTCTTCGAAGGTTTTTTTAGACATTTTGCTGTTAATGTATAGGAGTATACACTCACCGGCCACCTTATTAGGTACACCTTACTAGTACCAGGTTGGACCCCCTTTTGCCTTCAGAACTGCCTTAATCCTTCGTGGCATAGATTCAACAAGGTACTGGAAACATTCCTTAGAGATTTTGGTCCATATTGACATGATAGCATCACGCAGTTGCTGCAGATTTGTCGGCTGCACATCCATGATGCGAATCTCCCGTTCCACCACATCCCAAAGGTGCTCTATTGGATTGAGATCTGGTGACTGTGGAGGCCATTTGAGTACAGTGAACTCATTGTCATGTTCAAGAAACCAGTCTGAGATGATTCGCGCTTTATGACATGGCGCGTTATCCTGCTGGAAGTAGCCATCAGAAGATGGGTACACTGTGGTCATAAAGGGATGGACATGGTCACCAACAATACTCAGGTAGGCTGTGGCGTTGACACTATGCTCAATTGGTACTAATGGGCCCAAAGTGTACCAAGAAAATATCCCCCACACCATTACACCACCACCACCAGCCTGAACCTTGATACAAGGCAGGATGGATCCATGCTTTCATGTTGTTGTCGCCAAATTCTGACCCTACCATCCGAATGTCGCAGCAGAAATCGAGACTCAACAGACCAGGCAACGTTTTTCCAATCTTTGGTGAGCCTGTGCAAACTGTAGCCTCAGTTTCCTTTTCTTAGCTGTCAGGAGTGGCACCCGGTGTGGTCTTCTGCTGCTGTAGACCATCCACCTGAATGTTAGAAGTGTTGTGCATTTAGAGATGCTCTTCTGCATACCTCGGTTGTAACGAGTGGTTATTTGAGTTACTGTTGCCTTTCTATCAGCTATGTGCGTGAAAATCCCAGTAGATCAGCAGTTTCTGAAATACCCAGACCAGCCCGTCTGGCACCAACAACCATGCCACGTTCATAGTCACTTAAATCACCTATCTTCCCCATTCTGACGCTCGGTTTAAACTGCAGCAGATCGTCTTGACCATGTCTACATGCCCAAATGCATTAAGTTGCTGCCATGTGATTGGATGATTAGAAATTTGCATTAACGAGCAGTTAATAAGTATATAAGTCAGTATCACGCATTTAACAGCACTGTGGTAAAAAGCTGCTTTATGTAATAATGGGTGTATCTTAGATGCTAAACTTAAATTTCTTTTTTAATTGTTGCTGGATGTCTTTTGCAATTTTTTGTAGCAATTACAATTTTGTATATTTTTTTACATTAGGGTAGTATGGAGACGGATGATCCGCTGTCATGACTCCTAATGGGAGCAGCCGAAAGATGATAATTTTTTTTATATCCCACATTTTTGTTTCAATTTCATTGAAAACACCTTACATATATCACTGTTCAAGTTGCATTTACAACAAGCCCATGTGCTCCAAAATTTGAAATGTGTTTGTTGGTGTTGGTGTCATCCTCAGGATTGTAGCAGAAGTAAAGGATGTAGCCATGGATAAATAATGCCCGATCGCTCCATAAATCCTCCGAATAGCTCTGTTAAATTTCACCACGAACCAGGTTATGGAAGGTCAGCAAACATCTTTCTCCACTCCGCAGCATCGCCCGTGTCTTATAAATCAACCTTTCTGAAATGTTTAAATGACACAACGTTAGACATGGGCTTTCATGTTAATTAATACATTTTTCATAATCTGTGTGAATGGCTAAATAAAAAGATTTGAAGGACGATTGATCTTGTTTGCCAGAAGAACCGTAAAAGATACAATCACACTAAAAGCATCGGCTGAACGCAAACAACGGGAAAGCCAAGGTTGGATAGCAGCTCGACACACACATAATGGGACAATGTCATGTTGTTCAATACTTTAATGTTCGGTTAACAGAAAATATGATTTCACTTAGTTGAAGCAAAAGCTTTCAGCCTGTATGGTGAAGTCTTTACACAGACTTTTTCTTCTTCTTGATGTTCATATAATTGTACCAGATTTATTCTACCAGACTTCAAAGTAAACCTAGCACACTTTTAGATAATTGTAATTGGTTTAAATTTTGCAATGTCAATCATAAGTTCATACTAATGTGATAGATAGATAGATAGATAGATAGATAGATAGATAGATAGATAGATAGATAGATAGATAGATAGATAGATAGATAGATAGATAGATAGATAGACAGATAGACAGACAGACAGACAGACAGACAGACAGACAGACACTTGGTGCTTTTCCAGAACCAGCAGAACTCATGCAGTCTCAGACCATGATGCTACCACCACCATGCTTGACTATAATCAAGGCACAATTTTCTTGGTACGCCTCACCAGTGTGTCGCCACACATGCTGGACACCATCTGAGCCAAACAGGTTTATCTTAGTCTCATCAGGCAACAGGACATGGTTCCAGTAATTCATGCTCTTGGACAGGTTGTCTTCAGCAAACTGTTTGCACTCTTTTTTGTGAGCTAACTTCAGAAGAGGCTACTTTCTAAATAAGAAGGCCATGCAAACCGGCTGGTTGCAGTGTGTAGCATATGGTCTGACTATCGGACCACCCGTTTCTGCAACCTCTAAAGCAATGCTTGCAGTGCTCTTGCATCTGTTTTTTGAAGCCAGCTTCTGCACCTGAAACACAGCAAGAGGACTCAACTTCTATGATCGACCCTTGTGAGGCCTGTTCTGAGTGGAACCCTTGTTGGAAAACCTCTGTATTACCCTGGCCACTGTACTGTAGCTCAGTTTCTGGGTGTTACTGATCTTCTTATAGCCTCGGCCATCTTTGTGGTGAGCAACAATTCTAATTCTAAAATCCTCAGAGACTTTGCCATAAGGTGCCATGTTGAACATCTAGTGGTCAGTATGAGAGAATTGTACTTAATGCACCAAATTCTGACTGCTCTAATACAAGATACACACATTTCTATGGTTCTGTTAAGCAGACAAAAACATGAAGATGATGAAAGGACACGTGGTTTTCCATGGTTAAATGACATACAGCTGTTATCACTTAGGGTGTATTTACTTTTGTTGCCAGTTGTTTAGACAATAATGGCTGTATGTTTAGTTATTTTTAGGGGACATTAAGTCTATACTGCTGTACAAGCTGCAAATTGACTACATTTCGACACACTGACTACCCTTGAGAAGATCTACTACAATGGTTGCTGAAATGTGAGAGGGTGTACTCATTTTTGTGAGATACTGTAGATATAGAGAATGTAACAAATATATGAAAGAAATATAGACGATAGATACATTATATGAACAAAAACATTGTTGGGATAGAAGTTTAGATAGATATTTCTAGCCATATGCAGTTGTTCCCCAAACTGTTACCACAAACTTGGAGGAACAATTGTAAAGGATGTCTTTGGATGTGGTAGCATTACTTTTTTGCCTTACTGCAAAACTTACTCTATTACCAGTTAAAAGTCACCCATTTCAATATGACTTGAGTGAACAGTTCTTTTTTTCAGTCATTTTACTCATATTGAAGTGCCAGAGCACTAAAATGTTGCTCACAGGCAGCAGATGCAGGTAGGGGAGTGTTGAGGCACAAAATATATTGGTGATTGTCATTGTAAGTTAAAATATACCAGAGTAATTTTTACATATTTTGAATCATAAATGTAGTTAAGAAAAGAGTATCATTGTATCACTGATACAACAGTAAATCTATAAAGTAGCAAAAAAAATGTTATTATACCATTGTGCTGTAATGAGCAAATCCACAAATCTCCACAAGCACACTCCAAAAATTTATTGGAAATCTTCCCAGAAGAGTGGAGGTTAGTATAATAGCAAATGTGGACTATTTTATGTATTTATTGCACTTATTTAGTGCTATTAGCTGTATCTAGTGGGCAATTTTATGATCCAGTTACTGCAACTAGCCGTGTATTTTTTTCTTCTGTTCAACTTCTAATAACTCATTAGAGTGATTAATACTATTTCCCTCAAACAGTAAAAGTTTGTAATACCATATGTTACCTGTTTTATTCTATTATTTTGCTCTAGATAAAATTCTGATGCCCAAAATCTCTTGCCTTTATTTTTTTTTTCACAAACAGAAGGCCACATTCACCCTGTGAAAATTCACACCATCTCCCTTTTATGCTGTCGTATTCATTTATTTTGAGGCAAGTGCAAGGAAGGATAATAGAAAAAAAAGACAAGAGGAAAAAAAACCCCATCAAAACCTGTGTGTCAGGAACTACTCCGAGAATCACCACCTTCACCGCCTCCTCTAGAAGAGCGCACAGAACATCAAATGCTCCCAATCACCAAACGGATAAAGAAGAGCCCAGGCTAATCACAAAACTTGTCATTTTCTCCCAGCTTTGGTGAAAGTCTTTCTTTCTTTTTTTCTTTTCTTTCATGAAGCAGGCCATTAAGAAAAGATTGAATCCTACAAGACTGACATGGTAATGTAAATATTGCTGGACAGAGCTATGCCTGTCTTACGTGGAAAGAAAAAGCTTTCAATTAACTGCACGCATGATGAAATTGCTGTTTGCCATGTTGGCAGAATGCCCTTAGAGCAAAAACACTGCTGCTGGGTTTTCCTTTCATTTGATACCTGTCTGTATACACTACTTTCTTTCTGTATGGTCTGAATTGCGATCGTGCAACAGTTAAAACGCATCACAATTTCACAGCTAGCTTCTTGGTTTCTTCACTCATTGTACTTTTTTCTTCGTAATTCCTTTGTGCTTTGAGTCCTTGTTTGCTTGGTTGTAATTTGCTTGACTTCCTGTCCTACGTTTTTAGATCTTTTGCCACCTTGCCTTCTTTTTTTCTGGATGTCTTGATTCATTGTCTTTCTGTTGGTACATTTAGTCGCTGTCTTCAAGAACTTTGCTTCATAGTCTTCCTACTTTTTGGGTTGCTTGATTCCTTGACTCATAGAGTCTCACTGTTTTGACTCACTGTAATTTTTCTACTTGATACCTAACGACTCCCTGAATCGAAGACACTAGACTAGATCTTTGATTTCCTTACTCCTTGCCTTCTTTTTTCTCTGTTTTGTGACACTTTGTCTCCCAGGTCTTCTTTTCTTTGATTTGTAGACTTGTGGTTGTTAGTGTTGTAAACTTTTTTCCAACAAACACCAAGAGACACATTTCTTGATATACTTTGTAGAAAAAGCTGACAGAAATGCAGCTGTGTTACCCAAATCTGAATTTACATGATATTCCTTGTGTAAGTATTGATGAAGTATTTATTTTCTATTATATATACACATTCAAAACACACATGCTAATATTAAGACATCTTAGTTAGATGAATAGACCAAAAAAATAAATTATATACAAAAGAAACATAAAGCAGTTCAAGTCATAAAGTAGTACAAGCACCAAGTCATACACCCCCCCCCCCCAAACACACACACACACACACACACACACACACACACACACACACACACACTCCTCAATCAGTATCTGAAGGTAGAGATTTAAAGTAGCTTCACTGCCAAAGCTTTAAATAAGGAATGAGAGAAAAAAAAGTGAGAGTGAGAGTGTAAGACCTTTGCTGTAACCTTGCTCTTGGCTACAAACACACTGACATTGGCTTGCTCAAAGCACTAGGGTGCTGCCCCACTCAATTCTACTTTATCACTGACCAAACACTTAAGCTTTAGCCCCGAAAGCCCACTAAAATTTATGAGACAGATCACAAATACCACTCCATCGTGGAACTCAAAGGTATTTTTTCCAGGCCTAGATTTTACCAAATTGAAATTACTCAGACAATTTACACCTGAATATGAATATAAAACTGATTTAAATTGCAGCCATCACTAGAACTGCTGTTCTAGAAAATGAACACCGTCTGATCAATTAGAAGTGAGACAATAGAAAAAAATTTGGTAAGATTGTCTTATGTCCATCTCATTAAGTTTAAATTTTAGTTTCATTGTCTCGCAGATATTTTCATTATAAATTTTGCTTTGGATTCAAAGTTTTTTGTTCTATACCCAGAAAAACAGGACCTGCCATGTAATATAAATTAGGCCTTGCTATTCATTTAATAAGCAAATGATTCGTGTTTGTCTTTGGAGCATGTCATGCTTGCATTGATTTGTCCTTAGGCTTTATTACTCCTGTTACAAAACAATGGATTGGCTTGTGTATAAACAGATTTAGGCACAGCCACCACAACACCCCCCGCCCCCCCCACCCAAAAACACACACACACAAACACAGTCCCAAACACACATAGACGCTTGAACAGAATTTCAGTGAATCACAAGACAGATCAGTGGAAGCCAATGAGGTATGAAATGTGAGTATTGAGGCCCTCAAACGTGTTTGATTATTGTCCATAAGTTCGTCCATAAGAAATGAATCGTAACACTACAACAATTGAAGTAGGAATCAGCTATTGTAACTGTAAATTGTATAAATTAAACACTTTTTGAAACACAAAATCTAAAAAAAACACGCATTAAACAATTCCATGCACAAAATGTATTGCTTTGTAGGCCAACACTGATTTTCTTCTCAAGCTGATTTTCTTCCAACAAGAAGGATTTTCTTCCTACAGGCTATTCAGTCTATCAACCAGGATAATACCTTGGACTAGACCTTGGACTTGTTACACCACATCCATTACCTAAAGCCTGTATTTTTTTTTCTTTCTTAATACATATGCATATATTGCATACAACAATTACAATAACAACTGCAAACATCTTGCACACCTGCATTTTATTCATAATAATTATTCCAATATTTTAAAATAAATCACATGTTTTTTTTTTTTTAACAATGACCTTCTATATTTTATATGTATTTACTATGTGCATAGATTTTTTTTTTCTTCTTACCTGTACAGGAATTATGTAAATAGTTTATTTTTTTTATTATTATTACATATTTTAATATCACAATCAGTCGCTACAAGCATTTTCTTTGCAGGACAGTATGGTTGTGTATGTGACCCATAGATTTTTTATTTTAAACAAGACTTAAGGTTCTAACATTCATGCTAATAACTTTGCAATCATTTAAGTGTTACATTTTTAACATACTTTAAAAACATTTTTTACATCCAATTCCACATTTAGCCCTGTTTTGCTATTATATTCTGGTGGTCTAGTGGTTAGGATGCGACGCTCTCACCGCTGCGGCCCGGGTTCGATTCCCGGTCAGGGAACCAACCCCAGCCATTAGGGTTGCACAAGCCTTAATGCTGGTCCCAAGCCCGGATAAATGGGGAGGGTTGCGTTAGGAAAGGCATCCAGTGTAAAAACATGTGCCAAATCAAACATGCAGAAGGTCCTAAAGTCTCCCTAATGGGAGAAGCCGAAAGAAAGTTTAACCCTTATTTTTCAGGGAAGATCTTCCACTAAATTTTGGAGTGTATTTGTGGATATTTTGCACATTCAGCCACAAGGACATTAGCAAAGTCAGGAACCGATGTAGGATGAGGAGGCATGAGGTGCAATCAGCATCCGAATTCATCCCAAAGGTGTTCAGTAGAGTTGATGTCAGAGCTCCATAACAGCCCACTTAAGAGCTTCCACTCAAACCCAGGTAAAGCATATCTTCATGGAGCTGGCCTTGTGCACAGGGGCTGGAACAGGTTTGGGTCTCCTAGCTCATGTGAAGTGAAAATGAAACGCTACCAAACCCAAAAACATCTTACACACTTGTGTGCCTCCAGTTTTGTGGTTACAGTTTCAAACGGCTGGAAACATCGTAACACTTTAGTCTATTTAGTGTATATGTAAATATAATACCATTTTCTCTAATCATAGAATCATGGAATTGTAGACAGATTTTGTTTAGCCATGCAAGCAGAACTCTTCTACACAAGGCGTTGGGATAGCCCAAACACACTTCGAATTTGATGCTACTATAAATAAGGCTCAAGATTTAAGATCAATGTGTCAGGGCTGCCAGCAGGATTTGGTAAGCAGCACGTCTTTTTATAGTAAATATCCTCTGATTGCACCTTTCATTTATTTTATTTTGTCTATATCGCATACTTTATCAAGCCATCACGGAATCGGCTTGCCAGCAAATCAGACCCATTCATCTGCTGCCGTGTGATGGATTGGTGCTTGTCGTCTGTGTTTTTCGTGTGTGTGTGTGTGTGTGTGTGTGTGTGTGTGTGTGTGTGTGTGTGTGTGTGTGTGTGTGGGTGCTAGGAGAGGAGGAGTCCTCAGCCCTGGCACAGAACACTCTTTCAGCCCAGTCATGCTCTGTCTGGGGTCACGCCCCCTTCACAAACCCTCCCAAATACTTCCTTACTTCATCATGACCCCCACTGCATTTACAAAAAACACACACACATATTTAACCTGACCCTACCACCCTCCGCACACACACACACACACACACACACACACACACACACACACACACACACACACACACACTTTTAAATCAGATGTGAGTTTTTTGTCTGCTTTTTTAATGGATTTATTTCTGAGCCTAAAGCTAGACAAGTTAAGATCTGTGCTCGGCTCCACCTCACAACACATCATGTGTGTGTGTGTGTGTGTGTGTGTGTGTGTGTGTGTGTGTACTGGCATTTTCGGGTGTAACATGGTTAGCACATTTCTCATTCACACATTCACTCCCTCACACGTTTAAGCACAGATGCACGCTAAGATACACATGCACACAGAGGCTGACACATAAAGCCGCAGTCTAGTATAACACGCCACATCCTGGATGCACTCCACACACCCTGGGATAAACAGTATCCGAAATTGCACTTTAAACCGAATTACGCTGAATGTCATAATTCTTGAGAAATTCTTGAGAAATTTACACTATATGGACAAAAGTTTGTGGACACCTGGTCATAAGAATGTATGTGCTGTAGATGTGGAGAGTTGTGCTCAATGCTACAAGGGTTTTAATAAAGTCAGGTACTGATGTAGGTGAGGTAAGGAGGCCTGGGGTGCAGTCAGTGATTGATCATTCCAATGGTGGCCAGAAGGGGTTGAGATCAGAGCTCTTTAGCAGACAACCACATATGGATAAAAAAAAGTCAGGCGCTCCAATACTTTTGTCCATGTAATATATATACATAAAAAAAGTCAACACATAAACAAATTAATCGACAATTAAAAGGCTAAATAAATGTGAGGACGTTACGAAACCCCTCATATCAACAGTATCTTGTTTTATTTTTTTTTCCTTTTGGATATCACCATTTCTCCAGAGCAGTCCTTCTTTTAACGAAATAACACCTTCTCCTACACCTCTGTCTCACACACACATATACACACAAATCAGGGCATGTGGTTATTTTAGAATATGTGTATAATTTTTTTTTTTTTTTCCAAGGCCAGGTGTGAAATGTGTGTTCATTAAAAGTGACAAAGACCTGATTTTTGAAAAAAATAAAAAATAAAAAATGCAGTCAAGGAGCTAATGACAGAAATGCAGCCAGAGATGGGGGGTTAAGGGGGGGGGGTGTATGAGGAAGGTGGGAAGTGTATAAGGCAGGCCATTGGGGAGAGCGCTGCTTTTGTTTTGACACTGCCATGCAGCGACGGATCATTCTCGCTCACCTTAACGCTCGCTTTATGGCTGTCACCCTGCAAAAACACACACCTCTTCGCTTTACTAATGCCACGCTGGCCTGTGATTTAGTGCTCGCGAGCCATCGTTTCACATCTGCTAGCATTTGGCCATGTAGATTTATTGTTATTACCTCCTCACGAAGAGCTGCAATCATGCTATGGTGAAATGAATAGTTACAGCATATGAAGGACGGGAGAGAAATATGTAATAAATGTATGACAAACAATCTACCAAAGGTTTGTTCTATTAAGAAAGGATATGACATCATTGTTGCCTATGACCAGTGAATCAGTTGTAAACGTTAGGAGAGGATCTTACAGTACAGAATGTACTGTTAATATATTACACTTATATGTTTTACTTTGCTTTTGTGTGAAAATACAAATGATTAGAGCAAGTGATTAAACCCACCCACCCCACAATTTAAATTTTTTAAAAATTTTTATTTATTTATTTTTAGAATTGTTGAATTACAAATTAAATTCCATAAAAATATTAATTAATTTTATTCTTCTTTTTATTCTTTTATTCTTCAATTTTTTTTTTATATAATATACATTTTAATTTAAGTTTAAAATTGCAAAATTGTAATTTGGGACAAATATTTACTTAAAAGGTCCGTACAAAAATATCCTATTAATTTCTAGCTAGTTAATGATTTTTTATGATAATATTAAGTGATATTTTATACCAATAAACCTCATTATATTCCCATCCAACAATGCAATGTAGAGATACAGAACATTAAAGCTATTCTTTTGTAGTTCTTGTATTTTATTTTTGTTCCCCTACAATGCTAATTCTTTCCTGTATTTTTGCACAAAATATACAACATGTCTACCTAGCCTGGTTCGAATCCTAACACCTTGCTTTATCTGCAATAATAAACACATACACAAGGTTGACATCTGATAACGGATCGGGAGGAAACTTTTAGGAGTATCGCTCCATAACACGGTGTAGTAACTGTATCCTCAGCATTGTTAAGACAAGATAAAGTGCTCAAGAAAATTTGCATTGGCCCATCACCTCTTACCATCTGGTCTGTGGGCCGGTGCCATTCCTATAGAAGTACAAACCATATACAGGCTGCCTGGTGATGTTTAAACCAGCTTAAAAACAGTGAACTTTTCAACACGACATATTGTTGCTTTGAAATTTCAGAATATCTTTGTATTGGTAAGGTTTAAACAGCAAAAGCAGGTAAAGGTACATATTGAAGCCCTATGTAGATTTGTGATGGCGTTGTGTGTAAGAGGAAATTTACTTTATCACTTAGACAACGCTCTAACATCTACAGTGAAGTTTTAAAACATACTCTGAAAATTGTTGTCCACACTGAAAATGTCTGTGAGCATCTACTTTGCATGCACAAATCGTAAAAATCTTTCGTCTGCGTCTTTGCATCAGGGGGTTTTCTACATTCATCACTAACAATCCTATCAGAGTGTATATCTGTTTATACAGTCATACAGTATAACTGCAGTACAACATAGTCCACCATCTTGTAGGTTAGGAGTTAAATGGGTCACATGACTGGGTCACCTGTCTAAAGAATACATCGACTTTCAGAAGCATCAGAAGCCAGCCAGTTATAAGCTAGCAGGAACTGAAATAACAACTCTGTTCGCTGAAAAGCATGTAATGAGGCACAAATCATGAGGTGGACATACCTTTGAGGTGGTCACCTGACATTTCTAGCCATATGGTGTTTTTGTCTAACCTGTTACCACAAATTTGGAGGCACACAACCGTATAGGACGTCTTTGAATGCAGTAGCATGATATGTTCCCTTCACTTGAGCTGGGAGACCCAAACCTGTTTCAGCGCCCCCTGTGCACAAAGCCAGCTCCATGAACATATGTTTTACATGGGTTGGAGTGGAAGGTCTCCCGCTATAGAGCTCTGACCTCAACCCTATTGAACACCTTTGGAACAAATGTGATGGTCAGGTGTCCACAAAATGTTGTCCATATGGTGTATGTCCTTTTTCCTTATCACTGTAAAATGTTTTTATGAGGAGAAACAGGATTTGAACAAATTGCAACAGGTAAAACATGAACTTAACAAAAATAATCATAATAAATAGAAAACCCACTTACAAGTGGGAGATATGCTTGATTATTTATTAATTTCTCGTCGTGCTTTGTTTGTTGTTAAGTTTTCCTTCCTTCCTTCCTTCCTTCCTTCCTTCCTTCCTTCCTTCCTTCCTTCCTTCCTTCCTTCCTTCCTTCCTTCCTTCTTCCCTCCATGTCACACAAAGTCTTGCAATTTTAACTGGATACAAATTTTACATCGGGATTATACATGCATACGTTTTTTTTTTTTCCATTATTATTTTTTTCACTTCATGTATCAAATACAATAATGTGATAAATTGCTGCGTGCGTTCTTCAAACAGATGTAGCGACAGATGAGACCTGTACTGAAATGTGTACCATGTGCAGCATTCATTCTCTCACTTCCCAAAGCTGAAAATTGGATACGATTACGATTACAAGTGTAAACAAAACAAAGTAGAACGAAGAAAATTTTATTGGGAAAAAACACACAAAAAAAGAACCTTTTTTTTATTTTACCGCCCAGCACCAACTTTAAGGAACTCCCTCTCACTCCAGGTAATTACGTCATCTAATTTGAACTCCTCCAAGGCACCTGATTGGCTGCCGGCTGTATGGTTTTTGCCCCGCTCACCTTTTGTGTGGTCGCGGAGCGGCGTTAAAATTTCATGCACATCTCTGTGTGCTGTCTGTCACTGCTTTTGACAAGCCCCGATTTGTAAATACCTTGTTTAATTATCCTTGTTTGTATGTTTTTAAGATCCGATTTCTGCATCTAAACATACAGGCGGCTTATTGTCTGTCAGTTTGAATGTCGTCGAATGTATTCGTTTAGTGCTTGACCGTGACAGGCCCCACTTTCAGCCTTTATCTTTCTTTCTATCCTTTCTTCTAGCCACAAAGATCCCTTCTCCGTTTTTTTTTTTTTTCCCTTCCATCGCCGAGCTCCTGTATCCGCTTTCTACACGTGGCAAATGATTGCCCGGGTGAAGGTATTTTCTGTTTCAATCTCCCGTTTTTCCCAAGGGGGAACAAAAGGGACAAGCTTGGTGCAGCTGGTTTCACCGAGAAAATGGCTCGGAATTGCCTCATTCCTCGGCAGATTAGTGATTGCATACAATCCCGGCCTAAGTGCTATTGTGTGCCACAATTTGGCCATTATACTTTAGTCTTTTCCCATTCGGAGCAACCCCCTAACCAATTAAAGTAATACAGCCTTTTCCAATACCTGCTCCCAATTAAATGTGGGCGGTATTACCTGCCTCGACGCCGCTGACCATGAATTCCTACCACTTTACCCGCATTCATTAGGCCTATTCATTCTGAAGGGGCTGATGACAAGGATTCAAGACTGGCTCGTTTCTTTCTTTCCCCTCCCATCTCCTTCTCCCAGTCGCCTCCTCCTCCCTCTTCTTCTTCTTCTTCCACATTTTCTTCCATGTCCATCCCACCCATTTGCTTTCGTTTCCTTGTAACATTGTTAGATAGATAGATAGATAGATAGATAGATAGATAGATAGATAGATAGATAGATAGATAGATAGATAGATAGATAGATAGATAGATAGATAGATAGATAGATAGACTTCTTCTCTTCTTACCTGGTGGAAATGTGTTTTTGTGTCCGCTCCTGGTTTTGTTATCCAACTCATTATTATTAATATTATTATTATTATTATCTTTTTTTTAAATACCAATTCAGTTGACTTGGCAGCATCCTGGAAAAAGCCTGCGTCGGCTCGAAAAAGAAAAAAAAAGAGGCCTCTTCAGGCCACTGAGTCGATTGACAAAACCGGAGTGTTAAAAGTCGACAAAAGCCAGGCGGGGAGTGCCGTCAGCCATGCTCGGTGAAGCTGCCAGTCACATGGTCGAGCTAGCGCAACCCAGACATGCTAGTGAGCTTTGCAAGAAAAATAAAAGGAATAAAATATAAAACGTTTTTTTTTTCCCCCATAGCCTCCTCGGTTAACTTTGCACTGTATTTTATGCAACGTACCGTGTTGAGATGCTGAATATGTCGAACTGAGGTTCATCAATAGTCTTAAATGCGACGCAATTCGGAAAATCCGACCATGTGTGAGTAAATGTACAATATGTATGGCTTTTTGTCTAATGTTTTGGTCTGAACGGTTCTACCCCTGACCATGAGGAATAAACATTCAACATGACCGTATGCTTTTCATCCGAAATGATCAGGAACCTTTAATACGGTTGCGATTCATATGCATTCCCTTTATGCCCATAAATCAAAGCCAGTTGACCATGACTTACATCCATGTCTGAATTAAAGACAAACAGCGCTAATGTGAACAGACCGGGGAAAGTTTCAGACGTTTAACACACCAATAAGGATGCCTGAGTTCTTCAAAAACAAACAAAAAAAACCTCTCCGTGAACCAGGCCACCCCTCCTCCTCCTCCTCCTCCTCCACCTCCTCCTCCTACTTCGACCCCTCCAACCACTCTACTGCCTCTGAGCAGAGATACAATGGTCCTGTTTTTTTTCTATTTCATGAGAGAAAAAAGGAAAGGAAGGAGAGAGGGGAGATAAAGATAAAAAAATAAAAAGGCTAAACGCAGACCACATGTCTTCATTATGGAAGAAACGTGGACTCGGCTATCCGAGGGCCGAATTCGAGCTTCTGAGCTCACCAGAGCTCAGGGTGAAACGAGCTCGCTTTGTTTACAGTGTTGTTTCTTCGACCAAGTACGTATCAGATCAGGTTCCTTCAGGAAATGGACCGCCTGAAGGTTCAGTGGGCATCGGAAATCTCTCTGTAACGTGCTCGATCTCGGGCTGAAACAGACACTCTTGCTTTACTCAAACATGACAGAAAAAGAAAATGGAAAAGAAAACCAAGGACACATTTCATGGTAGTGCGTAACATCCATGTGCATGAAATGTAACTTTCCATCCCTCAATATGCCACAGATACTATTTAATTACTAACTTTTTAATTTAATGTATTAAAACTGTTTCTCTATGAATTGTTAAACAAAGCATACTGTAGCTACTATTCTACACAACTTAAAAACTAGCAAAAGTATTTAAGGGTTAATTTTATATTTCAATTATAGAATTTTTGCCCTTGCCATGTATTCTCCAACCTCATCAGGTGGGTAAAACAAGACTCAGAGCTGATATTTTGGCAAAGGAAGGTAGCACAAAGTATTGACTAAAAAGGTGCCAGTAATTAACACACTAATATTTAACAAAGACCTTTTTAGTTGTATTTGAAATTTTTTCATTTCCATGATAGCAGAACATTTGGGATAGCAGAGCATTTGGGGGCATATTTTCAACAACAATAGATATAATAGAATAAAAAATAAAGCATTTTTTATAGTATATTTTTTAATATTTGACTTTAGTAAAAATCTGTTTAAGCAGCAATATTAATGGTTAGCTAGCTTTTAGCTAGCCAACAATATTAAGCAAAGGTTAAGCTAACATAGCCTGACTAGCTGGAATGCTATCTACTGGCTAGTTACATCGCTGTATAAAACTATCTACTTAAATACATTTTTTTCTTTTTATCTCTGAGAATTGTAGGTGCTTCAACTTTGGTTTAATTTACATCAAATCTGTATTTTTTAAATTTGTATTTTTACGATTGTTTTTGACGTTCCATGTACTTTTAAGACTCATCAATATTGATACCTACACCAGTTCCAAAATTTTTAAACGC
Source organism: Silurus aristotelis (assembly GCF_946808225.1). NCBI lineage: Eukaryota > Metazoa > Chordata > Actinopteri > Siluriformes > Siluridae > Silurus > Silurus aristotelis. Next base: position 32,078,793 of record NC_139575.1, read on the forward strand.
CATCAATCTTATTATGAAACAGACTACAATGGACCATTTTCCATTCAATTTTTTATTTAGAACATTATTATTCAAGAAAACTATAGTCCTGCTTATGTACAGGTTTCTGTAGGAGTAGGAGAATGTTGGCATTGAAGACATGAAGACATGCTTTACATGGGTTAGAGTGGAAGATCTTGAATGGTCAGCTGTAGAGCTCTGACCTCAAACCTACTGGACACCATTGGAATAAATTGGACAACCTTGTGGCTGAATGAGCACAAATCTCCACAAGCAAACTTGTGTAGTGGAAGATCTTCCTAGATGAGTGGAGGTTATTATAATAGCAAATTGGGACAAAATGTGAAATGGGATGTTCATGAATCACAAATAATTCTTATGGTGTCCAAAACTTTTCTCCATATAGCATACTTATAAATTAGGGGGAAAAAAAACCCATAAATCTAGCTGTTCGGTATTTTCCTTGAATTATTACAATAGTAAGCTCATATACAATATACTACACATGTTTACCGGACTATGTACTGTATACTGTACATCATGGTGTTCTCGAACTCATCGTAGCAAGTAATGAGGTAACTTTTTTTCCCCTGCAAAGACGATGAGGGAATCGCCTCCCAGCATGCCGTGCTGCTCGTAGTTACTTATCAGCAGATCCGTTGGCACGGGTCAGCTTTTTAATTAATTTCACACCAGCAGACAGTGCAGGAGTAACCCTGCGAACAAAAAAAGCAAAGCATAGAAGTCCCAGCCTAATCGGCATCAGGCCCGTGACATCATTCCTGGCCCAGGCTGAGCACACTTCTGCAGGAGAGCCGAGGTGGTTTACAGCGATTTACAAAGAGCCAATTTATCACCATAAGCAAAAGCTAACCTGGGAGCATCACCCCTCGGCAGAATTAATTGGCCCACTCGCTGTCTGTGAAGTGTCTGGGCCCCCATGTTTCTTTCTTTGTTTCTTCCTTTCGTGCTTTCAGTCTTTATCTGTTTTTCTTTGATAAGTTTGTCTGTATTATTTAATATGTAGTTGCAATGCGATCAATGTACTTATTTGTTTATTCAATTGTTTGTTTTTTTTCTTTTTTCTTTCTATCTTTCTTTTCTGACTTATTTAATTTCTATTAATAACATTCAAACACACTATCACTCTTGTTATTCTATCTATCTATCTATCTATCTATCTATCTATCTATCTATCTATCTATCTATCTGTCTGTCTGTCTGTCTGTCTGTCTGTCTGTCTGTCTGTCTGTCTGTCTGTCTGTCTGTTCTATTAATTACAAACATAATTACCACAAAAACTTTTTCTTTCTTTCTTTCTTTCTTTCTTTCTTTCTTTCTTTCTTTCTTTCTTTCTTTCTTTCTTTCTTTCTTACTTTTTTTCTTTCTTTCTTTCTTTCTTTCTTTCTTTCTTTCTTTCTTTCTTTCTTTCTTTCTTTCTTTCTTTCTTTCTTTCTTTCTTCCTTCCTTTCTTAATTTCTTCCTTTCTTTCTTGCTTGCTTGCTTCTATTTGACTATTGAATAGGCACAGTCTTGCCTCAGGAGACACTCTCAGACCTCAAGATCCAAAATCGAAAGAATTTGGTGATGTGAAATTTTTATTCAAGAAGTTTATATAGGTTACTGTACTCTTTTTTGCAGATAGTCAGAAAAAGAACAAATTACAAATCATTTTTCCATTTGAGTTGTAGTGTGGTGTTTTTTTTAGATAGTTGAATCATCTCCTCTGTCAGTGATTAGTTTTTACACAGTGAAAGATGTAAGCAGGAGAGGAAATGAGGCCAAAACTACCATTATGTCCACTGCTTTTACAGGCCATTTAACTTAACCGAGGGAGAAGATAGCACTGTGTGTGTGTGTGTGTGTGTGTGTGTGTGTGTGTGTGTGTGTGTGTGTGTGTGTGTGTGTGTGTGTGTGTGTGTGTGTGTGTGTGTGAGAGAGAGAGAGAGAGAGAGAGAGAGAGAGACAGTGAGTAAAAGCGATATGCACTAAACGTCAAAAGAAAAGCAACATGTGTGTGTGTGTGTGTGTGTGTGTGTGTGTGTGTGTGTGTGTGTGTGTGTGTGTGTGTGTGTGCATGTGTGTGTGTGTGTGTGTGTGTGTGTGTGTGTGTGTGTGTGTGTGTGTGTGAGAGAGAGAGAGAGAGAGAGAGAGAGAGAGAGAGAGAGAGAGAGAGAGAGAGAGAGACAGTGAGTAAAAGCGATATGCACTAAACGTCAAAAGAAAAGCAACATGTGTGTGTGTGTGTGTGTGTGTGTGTGTGTGTGTGTGTGTGTGTGTGTGTGTGTGTATGCCCAAACTCACTCGCACTCAAATCAAACCGTTTAGTGTCATTTTTTAAACGGAGTTCCTGCTTAGCTGTTTTATGCTGCCAGTATGTCCATCACATGACACACAGGCAAGCAGAACACACCACAACACCCACATTTTTTCTCTCTCACACACACACACACACACACACACACACACACACACACACACACACACACACACACACACACACAAACACACACATAGCTGTAGGGCAAGATCTTAGCAATTAACACCACTCTCACTTTCTCTCCCTCTCTCTCTCTCTCTCTCTTTTTGATACAGAGCTACAGATGTACAAGAGACAAAACCGAAAACAACCAGAAAGTGACATGGAAAAGGAAAGGGAGAGAGAGACAGAGAGTGGGAATGGGCCTGGTGTTTTGCCAGGCCATGTTTTATAAAGGGCAGCCTATCTCTCCAACCCATCCGCAGTGTCAGTTTTCGGCAGAGGAGAATAGTTAATGTGAAGGGAGGTAAAGAGATACGCGCTGCGCTTTCAAAGCTTTTGTGCCGCGTCTCTCCGAGCTGAAACGGATCTGGCCGCTTTCGCAAACCCTTTTTATCGAAGACAAGCGAGGGGGTGGGGGGGTGGGGGGGGGGGGCATGGGTCTTCACGACGACACACACACACACACACACACACACACACACACACACACTGCAATATGTGTAGTGTATCAGCAGTGAGGCTAAAGTTTCATGAAACAAATGATTATTCAGCAGTAATAATCAGGTCATTATTTTACATGTTAAACAAGTCAAAAGGTTATACATTACAGCACATTCCAAACACACACACACACACACACACACACACACACACACACACACACACACACACACACACACACACACACACACACACATATACACATTCCACAAACTTCAATGGTTCTGAGACATTTATGGTTTTTCCACATGCCTGTCACTTATACAAACACTATGTATTAGTAAAACTATTCATCAGTGCATGTTTATTAGGTAGTGTGGACTGTTAACATGATGCATTATAAGTAGTGTTCATAACACATTATAATATCAGCACCAGAACCACTAATCAGGTCCTGCCTTATGCACCAGCTTAGTGCATAAAATCATGCAAATATAGAAAAAAATTTGGATCTTGGTGATTTAAAAAGTTGTTATATATAGTTTAAATCTTACAGAGACTCCTGATGTCATGGGATAATCGTGCATACAATCTATAGTGTTCAAACAGAATCAAAACCAAGAGAAAGGAAAAAGGTCAGAAGCCAGCCAGTTATAAGCTAGCAGGAACTGAAATAACCACTCTGTACAAACACGGTTAGCTGAAAAGCATGTAATGATGCAGAAATCTGGAGGTGGACATACCATTTAGGTGGACACCTGACATATGGTGTTGTCTAAACTGTTACCACAGATTTGGAGGCACACAACTGTATAGGACATCTTTGCATGTGGTAGCATTACATTTTCCCTTCAGTAGAACTAGGAGACCCAAACCTGTTCCAGCGCAGAGTGGGCTCTATGAAGATATGGTTTAAATAGGTTGGAGTGGAAGATCTTAAGTGGTCTGCTATAGAGCTCTGACATCAACCCTATTAAACATCTATGGGATGAATTGGAACGGTGACTACACCCCAGGCCTCCTCATACAACATCAGTATCTGAATTTACTAACACCTTTGTGGATGATTGAGCACAAATCTCCACAAGCACACTACAAAATCTAGCAGAACATCTTATTATGGTTATTATGGCAGCAAATGTGGACTTAAGTTGGCATTGGATGTTCAATAAGTACATACAAATCTTATGGTCAGGTGTCCACAAACTACATTTTGTATATATATATATATATATATATATATATATATATATATATATATATATATATATATATACATACATACATACATACATACATACATACATACATACATACATACATACATACATACATATATATATATATATATATATATATATATATATATATGTGTGTGTGTGTGTGTGTGTGTGTGTGTGTACATATATCTCACACACAGGCATTTATGTACCTGCACCACCTGATTAATCACAGTGTTTATGCTGAGATAAACAGCCTTCTAAACATCCACGTATATGTAAGTAAACACACGCACACACACGTACACACACATAGACATAGACACATATGCACGTGTGCGATCCCCGAGACCAGGTAACAGGGTGGCGGATCGAAAAGAAAACATGTTATCGTTTGGATATTCATGTGTTCGGTGCTAAATATGCAGTGAGGGCTCACAGTAGAGCGTTTAATGTAGCCAGTGACAGAAAGAGAGATGCACACACACACACACACAAACACACACAGCATAACAGCAATCCCACATACACTGCCTCACTCATTTCCTGTGCACACTCAACACACTGTCATCAGAGAACAGTGGAAAATACACACACACACACACACACACACACACACACACACACACACACACACACACACACAGAAACACACACACACTTTCTGTTGTTGATGTTTCCTTTAGTCTTGCCTCCCCCTACTGGCTGCACTCTTCTCCCCCTGCCTCTTCTGTAACTCTTCCTGTACCCCCCCCCCCCTCCCCCCTCCACATCTCCCCCTCCTTTTCTCCCCATTCATCCCTACAGCATCTGTTCCCCAAGCCCTTGCCTCTCTCTCCTCCCACCTCACCACATCCCACTGAACACACTCCAACTCCCAGCAGCACCCGGGTCCCGGCACCAGCGCTGCATTCATGACTAAATGCCTCTGACTGTACAGACATTGCATTTCATTAAGTCCGAAGAAGGAGAGTAAATAAACAATTACATACAGAGGAAAAAAATAACTATAACATTTATTTTTTACTTTAAACAGAGGCAAAGCAAGAACAAGATAAACACAATAAAGAAAATATACGAAATTAAAGAATGAAAGTGGAGTGCTTACTTTGCAAACAGACAAATTTTTAAGCGAGAAAGAAAGAAAGAAAGAAAGAAAGAAAGAAAGAAAGAAAGAAAGAAAGAAAGAAAGAAAGAAAGAAAGAAAGAAAGAAAGAAAGAAAGAAAGAAAGAAAGAAAGAAAGAAAGAAAAACAATTAAAAAGGTAGTGGTAAAAAAAAGTGGAACTTTTATAGTGCATCCTTAAAAAGGATGTATGAATTATTTCTGTATTCAAACATCCTTTGTAACATGCATGTTTCTTTCTTTCTTTCTTTCTTTCTTTCTTTCTTTCTTTCTTTCTTTCTTTCTTTCTTTCTTTCTTTCTTTCTTTCTTTCTTTCTTTCTTTCTTTCTTTCTTTTTTTTCTTGCTGTATTTCTATTTATCTTTCTTTCTTTTTTTTTCTTTTATTAGAGTTTTCCTTTTTTTAGGAAAACTGTTATAAAAGTAAGAAAAAGGAAAGAAACAAAGAAAGAAACAAATGAATAAAGAAAGTGATCACATTGTACTTATTTTAAAGAATACAAAAAACATACTTAAGAAAAGTAGAGAATAAAGAGAAAGAAAGAAAGAAAGAAAGAAAGAAAGAAAGAAAGAAAGAAAGAAAGAAAGAAAGAAAGAAAGAAAGAAAGAAAGAAAGAAAGAAAGAAAGAAAGAACACACATTAAAATATTATTTAATTATTTGTTTATTTATTCTTTAAATCTTTCTTGTTGAAGATAAGACCTAAAAAAAACCTTTAAAAAAAAAGAGCATTTTTTAAAATTTATTTTAGGATTGTTTTTAAATGAATTTTTAACATATATCGACTGACATTTACAGCAAAAATTACTCTCATCACATGACGTCAACACCAAACCTGTGCATTCTCTAAACTTTTTTATTTCACAGCAAATAAATATCTGACCCAATCACCGAGAATGCATTAAGTTTTAATGCATCGTGTGAAAAGCGGATTGAACGTCATTCCCACACACACACACACACACACACACACACACACACACACACACACACACACACACACACACACACACACACACACACACACATGCACATGCACACACACACAAACAGAGTAGTACGTGAGACTACATGAGTGATATCTGCTAGCGCCGGTGGCTATAATGGGAAAGCAGCACCCAACCCTGTCACAGGCCTAATTTCATTCGACTCTTCTTCTATATAATTTGACTAAATTACCCTATAGATCAGAAATAAACACGCCCCCGCCCCTGAATTTCCATACCGATCCTCTGATACTTCTGTTTTTCTTTTTAATTATTATTTAATTTAGTGGTTATGAGTGGTTTTCAGTTAAAGGGGATACTGCTGACAAATTCAATTACATGAAAAACTGAGAACTTAATGGTGCATGTTAATGGTTCATTTAATACATAATATTATGTTTCTCTCTTTCTGTTTTTTTTTCCTCTTTTCATCAGTAAATTTCTAATCAGCCCAGCCTTTGGTATTGGTTACAGAGGTCTAAGCGAAACAGAGGTGCGTGTCGTCTCAATAACCTCTATCTCTCTCAAACACACACGCACGCATATACACACACGGCATATCTACACATTGTGTCATCCATAGTCATTAAATTCCTGTCGTACGCTTACCAAAGCAGATAAGTCCTAGCATGTGTAACGCATTAAAACAGGAAATAAATAAGAAATAAAAATGTGTGTGTGTGTGTGTGTGTGTGTGTGTGTGTGTGTGTGTGTGTGTCCAGAGCATACATTCAGGGTGGAGGCCCAAACAGTTGGAGAGACTGGTGGGGGAGTTTAAGGGGGTCAGTGACAAGTGGCCCAGGCTTGGTGCGTGTTTTGTGTGTATGTGGGAAGTGGGCTGGAACAAGTGCCATAGAGGGGTCCAGGGCGGTGTTTTTCTCATGGTCTGCTGCCCCTGCCCCCAAAACACACACACATGCACACAGACATACACACACTCACACACACACCACAACCTTGTCAAAAAAAGGGCTCAGTTTCACACCCGAGGGCCAACGTGCTCTCAATGAACTGATACAGATGGAGAATTTTAGTACAATGGATGGAGTATCAGTGCCACTCTCTCCTTCAAAAGCACACACAATCACTGCTGAGCAGATGCTCGAACGGTCCCAATATAATATCATATAATAACGTTTTGAAGCATACGCATGACCCGACGAATTAGTCCGAAGGTGTGTATATCACGGGTTAAGAGTGAAACTCCGGGAGTTTGTGATTTATGACCATTTGGGCATATGCGTGGGTCTGTGTGTGATGACAGTAGGGTGTCCTTACCTTTTCTGCATCAGTGATTCACACGAAGGTGTTATAAATCACGCCTGTAAGTCCGTTTAGATGTTCGCCAGCTTGTGTGTGTGTGTGTGTGTGTGTGTGTGTGTGTGTGTGTGTGTGTGTGTGTGTGTGTGTGTGTGTGTAGTGGGGGGAGATTAATGGTTAAGGCTCCATTTAGCATACAACGCTGTAAAACATGACACACGCGCCAGCCTCACACACACACAAACACACACACACACACACACACACACACACACACACACACACACACACACACACACACACACACAAAAACACATACACATGCACACACCCTGGCCAGCTAGCCAGCCTGAAGTCCTGGGACTAATACCAAATCACTCACACACAGACACACACACACACACACACACACACACACACACACACACACACACACACACACACACAAAGCTCTCCAACATCAGTTCTTATTGATTGATGATGGAAGTCGTCGTAATGGTCGTGAGCACGATTAATAAAATCCTGTGAGTTTAAAATTGAGACACACACACATACACACACACACACACACACAGACATACATACACACACACACACACACACACACACACACACGTTTATGATTAGTACCCTTTATACCCACTGTTATGCACAAATAAAATACTATTAACAAAAATCTGATCTACAATTATTTTATGAGAAATTATTCTTAATTATCCTGGACTTTTTAAAGCTTTATAGATGTGTATGCTATAAATTGGATTATAATGCATTGTTATAAACAATGAATTCAAGGTGCCTTATAAAAACATGTATTACATGCTTTATGTAAGTCTTGCATGTGCATATGTGTTACAAATTGTCATGCATGTACACATAACCTCTTATGGGCAGTTATACAGGTTAAATTAGAAATTATAATATAATAAACATGCTATAGAGCATGTTATAAATGCTATTATACACTGCACACCGTACACTGTTTTAAACGCATGTATTACATTATGAATATGCGTTTGTACACAAATTGTCATGCATATACAGGATTTCATTAGACACAATAGATTATTTTGGATACAATAAGGCTTGTTATAAATAGTTTTATAATGCATTATGCAGAATGCATTTAAAGGGCATTTAAAAAAATGTATTACATATATAATATGTAATATACACATTATACACTTTATAATTGGTTAAAATGTTTCTGAAGACTGTGACTGAATGCATCTCAGGCTTTTAAGAATAAGTTTAGGACATATAAAGAATATATCATAAATACAGCATATCCTTGCATAGAGCACCTATAAGACCTCATGAACCCTAATGTAAGCCTGCATAATTGTGCATAATTGTGCAAATACAAAACTGTATATATATATATATATATATACAGTACAAACTAAATGTTTGGACACACCTTCTCATTCAAAGAGTTTTCTTTATTTTCATGACTATGAAAATTGTAGATTCACACTGAAGGCATCAAAACTATGAATTAACACATGTGGAATTATATATGGAATTATATACATAACAAAAAAGTGTAAAACAACTGAAAAATTTAATATTCTAGGTTCTTCAATGTAGCCACCTTTTGCTTTGATTACTGCTTTGCAAACTCTTGGCATTCTCTTGATGAGCTTCAAGAGGTAGTCACCTGAAATGGTCTTCCAACAGTCTTGAAGGAGTTTCCCGAGAGATGCTTGGCACTTGTTGGCCCTTTTGCCTTCACTCTGCGGTCCAGCTCACCCCTAAACCATCTCGATTGGGTTCAGGTCCGGTGACTGTGGAGGCCAGGTCATCTGGCGCAGCACCCCATCACTCTCCTTCTTGGTCAAATAGCCCTTGATGCCTTCAGTGTGACTCTACAATTTACATAGTCATGAAAATAAAGAAAACTCTTTGAATGATAAGGTGTGTCCAAACTTTTAGTTTGTACTGTATATATATATACAGTTTTGTATTTGCACAATTATGCACAATTATGCAGGCTTACATTAGGGTTCATGAGGTCTTATAGGTGCTCTATGCAAGGATATGCTGTATTTATGATATATTCTTTATATGTCCTAAACTTATTCTTAAAAGCCTGAGATGCATTCAGTCACAGTCTTCAGAAACATTTTAACCAATTATAAAGGCTATATGATATTATAGATGCTATAAAACATTATAAACAATCTTATAATGAATAGTGTATTTACAATATATTATAAACGTTTTACATTCTGTAGATAAATCATATACACATCCACTGCCAACTATCATGCATATAACCCAAATAAACAAAAAAACAATGATACAAGCTTTCTATACTCATGCTTTATGACATGTCATAATCTCTTATAACCTCTTCAGCAATTGTATAGGCTTACATTGGGTTTTCTGAGAAATTTTATATTATATATTTCAGGATAAACTGTGTACATCACATCATACACTTATGCTGTACAGTGTGTCAAGCCTGTAACAAATACCTCCTAAACTCTTATGAACATTTATGTAATGGTTACTACATAATGGTTTATAAGGTATTATAGATGTTATACCTCTGGATATACAGTATAATGCGCTATAATACAGCATGCAATTCATAAATCATATACTTATGCTTTATGATGTTGCATGCCCTGTAACCATGTCCCCTTAAAACATCTTATGAACAATTATTCAGGTTTAGATTACAGTTGATAAGGCATTTGAAATGCTATATGTATAGAGATATACTCTATAGTAAATTCAAACAACTTTTTCATAAATCATATGCCATATGATGTCTCATGCAAATAACTATAATTAAACAATTACACCGTCTTATGTTAGTCTCTCTAAAGTATTATAGATGCCATGATGCATGTAATAAATGCCTTTCCAATGAATTGCAAATACAAGGGTCATGGAAGCCTATGTCAGGTTCTCAATTACATTTTCCCAAACCTTGTTTATTTAATTCAAACATTCAAATCAACAAAAACTCTGACCCTGATAACACCTCTTCCATCAGGTAAGCGTGCCTTCATCAACACCTCCTAGTGTGTGCTATTGCTTACACATACACAGGCTCACACGCTCTCAACCTCACACACACACACACACACACACACACACACACACACACACACACACACACACACACACACACACACACCCCACACATTCACAGGTGTGAGTGGTAAATATTATAATGCCCTGTAGATTTAAACACACCTCTGCTACTACACTTTTTTTCAATTTCAGACCAAATAAAAAGAAGGTGGAACTCTCTCTCTCTGTCTCTGTCTCTCTCTCTCTCTCTCTCTCTCTCTCTCTCTCTCTCTCTCTCTCTCTCTCTCTCTCTCTGTCAAAACAGGGCTATGGCTAATATCAATCATAACTGAGCATCCTTGAAGTTCACTTCCTACCTACTTCCCAAGAGAATGTGAATAATAGTGTACAATGTGACATGCAGAATGTTCTTTGTGTTAGTAATGTGCTAAACAAATTCATGTCTTTTTTCCTGACTTCATTAGCAACCCCTTTTTTTTTTTCCAAGTTCTACTATCATAACAAGTTCACTTGAAGGTTTTACATCCCTCCCTGCCAGCCATTCTCCCCCTTCCCCATTTTTTGTCACACTTAATTAATATTTCTCGCCCTTCCTGATCTGCAGTCGTTCTATAATGTATAAATTGGTTCATGAAATTTTAACATTTGTAATATTTTCATTTGAAACAAATGTGGCTGTATGCGACTGATTTAAGTTATGTTATGAAAATAAAAAACATTGTAGTGATCAGTTTATGCAAGCTTACATTATGGTTTATAAGGAATTATAGATGCTATAACGCAGTATATAATGCAAAATGCACCATAATACAGCATATGCTTCATAAATCGTATGCTCATGCTTTGTAATGTGTCATGCCTGTAATGTTGTCCTCTTATACCCTTTTATGGAAGATTTTGAACAGTTTAAGCTGGAAGTAGCAATAAAAAAAATAAAAATGTCTGCTCTTTGAATATATAAAAACAGAAATGTCAACATTTAGACAGAAAAATAAATCCAAAACATGTCAAACAAAATTACACTTCTTTCTTTCTTTCTTTCTTTCTTTCTTTCTTTCTTTCTTTCTTTCTTTCTTTCTTTCTTTTATTTTGACTTTTATTTATTTATTTATTTATTTATTTATTTATTTATTTATTTATTTATTTATTTATTTATTTTTATTTTTTTTATCAGGAACTTATTTCATGTTTAAATCCAATAATGTCTTGAGCTGTAATGATCAACAAAAATAATAACAGCTGGAGGTTACCATAGCTGGAATGACTTTAGCTTTGCATTAGCTTGTGTTTTGTTTCTTCTCCTGTTTTGAGAAAATGTAAGAATTTAAGACAAAAACAAGTAAAAAAATTATTACTCTAATCATTAACTCAACTAAACATTTCATAATGAGTATGAAATAAAATTTTCTTGTAATATAAAATAGTAGAAGAAAGATTCACAAAATATTTAAACAGTGCTGATGGTAAATTAGTGCCTCTGTCACCAAGCAATGAAATAAACAAACTTTTAAAAAGTGTTTTTTCAATTAATATGAATTAGCCAATTGGATTAATGATAATATCTAGCTAACAAGAAATTTATTCCTAAAATGTTCAACAGCAACAAAATCTGAATACTAATCACTAGTTGCAACAATACAAACTGCTTTGATATATACACTATATGGATTAAACAATGGACACCTAACCATAAACATGTGGACACCTAACCATAGGATCTGTATGTGCTTCTGAACACAACATTCCACATTTGGTCCCATTTGCTGTTATAATAACCTCAAATTTTTTGATGTTCCACTAGATTTTGGAGTGTGCTTGTGGAGATTTGTGTTCATTTAGCACACAAGGGGGTTCAAAAAGTGAGGTACTAATGTAGTCTGAGTAGGCCTGGGGTGCAATCTGCGTTTCAAATCATCCTAAAGGTGTTCAATAGGCTTAAGGTCAGATCTGTATAGTAGGCCAGCAGATTTTCCACTTAAACCATGTAAACAATATCTGCATGGATGCTGGCTTTGTGCTCTTTGTGCTTGGGTTTCCAAGTTGAAGTGAAGGGAAAATGTAATGCTACCACATGCAAGGCTTCCTATACAATCGTGTGCCTCCAACTTTGTGATAACGGTTTGTGATAAAACCATAAATGGCTGGAACAGTCAACTGTCCTAACACTTTTGCCCATTTCTAACTGAAAATACACTAGAAATGTTAAAGTTAGACCATGACATTAGCCTAGTAAAGTATAAAAGTAAGAGTAAAAGAAAGATTCATACTACGCTGATTGAAATGTAGAAAAGCTTTATGTTGCTATATCTATGCTATGTCTAACAACTGCTTTATTTATCTCTATTATCTATACTATACTAGCTAGCATGATCATAACTGTGACAACAGAAATTAGAGAAATGCTAATAGCCAGAGAGCTTATAATAATTAGCTAAGGTTAACCAACAAGAGCTTTTCCCCTAAACTCTTAGCTAGCATGACAGCACAAACTAGCTGAATGTTTATCACTAGCTGTTATAATAGAGACTACCTTGATAAATACATTGGAACTAATCTGGCAAAAGTTGTTCTGCTTTAGATTCTCCAGTCACATTTAAAATAGATATTCTGAGACAGTAAATATGCTAAGAGTTTAAAATAAATATTAGAAGAAAGATTTACAGCAGTGCTGGTGGTCATTAAGTGACTCTGTCAACCAGGAAACGTCTAACAAACTTAAATGTCTCACTTAAATGTTAGCTAGCATGAACATAACCACAACACTAGCTGAATGCTAATTACTATCTTACACTTAAAAGATTAAAAACTAACCTCAACTAACAGGAGCTATTTTAGTTACACAATTATAAATTATATATCATATTAAATTCTAATCACTAGCTGTGGCAGTATTGTTTACCTTGGGATTGTTTTTGCCCCCAGAAGTTATAAGGGTTAGGCATTTTTGGTATATTCTAAACCAGAAGTGGGTTTTTGTTTGTGCTATTAATGAACCTGTTGCTGATATTTTCAAATGAAATTCGCTTCCAAAATTAAATTAAAACTTTTTTAATCAGTTTAAAAACAAATTTAAACCACCCTGATCCTAACAGGCTGTTACTAAGGATGAATGAGCAAACAATTATAAATGCACTGCATTATGCCTCATGTTTGCATCTTTATAACTATTTTTGTATACATTAAAGTTACATCCCTATCACACAGCATCATACGAGTGTGAGGAAGAGTACCGCTGACATGAAACTTTCCCTGAAGGTGTTCTACAATGTAAAAAAGATAATTTGAGTGGCTTGACCATGCCTCAAGGAGCTCACATTTACACCGCTCGTTCTATTTTATTGCTGTCTGGCAGAAATTCTGCCACTTAATTGTCTCCGAGGATGGCGCGTAAAGCCGAACGGTGCTGCGGTGTCCTTAATTTGGCCATCGAGGCTGAATGAGAGCGCTAGTTTTGAGCAGGAACATCAGGCCATCTGCGGGCCCACTGTGTGATGGTGCAGCACTCCACGCAGGCCTGCCTAGCACCACTGTGCCTTTCAATTCGTTTTATTCAGCTAATTAGCCCCTACTCATGAGACAGTTCAGCTGTAATCAGCGAGCAGCACGCTCTGTCATCTCCTCCTAATCAGTTTAATACATCCACTGAGCTTCTCCCCGCTGAACCGGCTGTGAGATGGGCAACCCGACGCTGGTTTTGTTATAGAGATACTGTCACTGAGACATTTATTCCTTCACGGAAAACGACAGATAGACGGACAGAAGTATCCGTGGTCACTGTGCTCTCTTTAATGGCAACATATCCAGGCAGTAGAGAACCAGGATTGACATATTGGTCTATTCCCTGGAACTGAAAGAAAGGCTTGTGATTGAGTTTGAAAGGGAGAAACAGAATTGGTGTTTCAAATTGTGTGTAAGTGTGTGTGTGTAAGTGTGCATGTGCGAGGGGGGCAGATAGAGTAAGAAGGGGCCACAGCCACACCAGACACTTCCAGGTCTCTAACGAGGTCGCTAATTAACTCTCGCACTCCTCGCTTGCTTTCATCAGCGGCACACGATGCTTTTTTGACAGGAGAAAATTGCGGGGCAATTAAATCATCCGCAGACGGATCCTTCAGCCACTGGAATTAACAGCTAAATGTTACATTTATCTCACTGAATGTGATGGAGAAGAACAAAACACGCTGGCAGCCCGCGGAAAGACGACTGCTTTCGCAGCCTCGCCGCACGGACCAAAGACAAAAATCTAACAAATCCGATTTTTTTTGTCGTTCTGAAATTTCATTTGATAAGAATTTCACAATATACGAATAGCCACCTCCTCTCTGTCTAACTCTCAGTCTTCTCCCTAAATGGGGAGTTCTGGATGAGACTTTTTTTTCAGGCAAGGATGCGTTTTTCCTGTCTTTTCACTGATATTTGGGCTTTATTTTCCTAACCTTTTTTTCCAATTAACCTCTCCCGATGCTCCCCACAGACACCCAGGCGCAAGGAGCGTACAGGATTTGTAACACAGCTCGATCGCGCCATTATTTGTCATCTGTTCTCTGAGAAAGCGAGCAAGAAAAGAAGAGAAAGTCGCCTAATTTCTGGGCCTATTCTTGGCCAGTCACCCTTGGCCCGGTTGTTCACAGGGGGGAGGAAGGGAGGACAGGAGGGAGGGAGGGTGCGACTGGAGATGCTGGAGGGAGGGATAGAGTGCAACGGTGTGGAGGTGACAGGCTCTTTTTCGTCTTTTTCTCAGGGGTTGGAGGAGGGGTGTGCGTATGTCTCTGTATGGTTGTGTATGTGTGTGGGTGTGTGTGTCCGTCTTTGTGAGGGCATCAGGAGCAGCGGTGATGGCGTGAGTGTGTGAACAGCGGGGTGTCTTTTGTGATCTAACTCCATTCGCACTCCACACACCGCTGCCCCTCAATGCCCGGATTAAAGAATGCTTTCGGGTCTTAATCTCTGATTCAAGTCTCTCACACACACACACACACACACACACACACACACACACACACACGCACACACACACACAGAAGCTCTCTATCCAGGCCTAACAAACCCACACGCAAACACAGTGCTGTTCTCTCTCTCTCTCTCTCTCTCTCTCTCTCTCTCTTCTCTCTCTCTCTCTCTCTCTCTTACACACACACACACACACACACACACACACACACACACACACACACATGCACACACTCCCACATGCACACATTTGCGCACTCATTGTGCAGTAGACAGCAAGAGGAGGGAGACGGATGAATAGTGAGTAGGAGTGAGCGGCGATGTAAATGCAGGCTTCACACTCACGCGCCGATGTTGGAGCCGTATCTATAACACTCATTAGAGTCACTAAGCATAGGCTAGTACACTCATCCATCCAGGAATGTGAAGAACACTTTCATGCTTTTTTTCTTTTCTCCCTACAGTAATGAGAAAAAAAGGTCAGCTTTTCATTTAAGAAAGAAATAAAGGTGTTGCTTTACAGTCTTCCCGAGCGAACAGTGGCACTAAATGAGCGTGTACGGGGCAATGTCATTTGCCGTTGACATTATACACTGCCTCAAGGCCGTCTCCGAAAGATACTCTGATTTAATGGAGGATCTTGAAGAAGGTGCCTGATTGCCTAAATACAGTTTTTATACAATTTCATCGTGACTCACAGTGTCCTATTAGTCCTTATACATATGCACAAACACACTTTGTGTTGCACTACCGCTTTTTTTGATGCAATGCTGCTTCAAAGCGAAAGTGTGACTACAGAGATTTGCACATTTTCATTGCTCTTTATACTTTCATCATTAGACAGCATTAAGCTGTACAACATGCTTTATAAATGTGTTAAACACCATAGACACAATAAGACACAATACACGGAGAAATCATCCCATTCCACATACCCAGGTCCCCTTTTGCTGTTATTAAATCCTCCACACTTTGGAAAGATGATCCAATAAGTTTTGGAGTGTGCTTGTGGAGATTTGTGCTCATTCAATCACAAGGCTTTTAGTAAAGTCAGGTACTGATGTAGGTAAGGTGAGGAGGACAGATGTGTATTTTGCATTCCAATCCCCCCCCAAAGGTTCAATAGGGTTGAGGTGTTGAGGTCAGAGCTCTATAGCAGGGCACTCAAGATCTACCATATCTTCATGTAGTGCACAGGGCATTGACATGCTGGACGAGATTTTTATCTCCTAGTTCAAGTATCCAAATACATCTTGTACAATTTTGGGATTCCAACTTAGTTTGGCAAAAAACCGCACATGGCTGAAAAAGTCAGGTGTCCCAATACGTTTGTCAATGCAGCGTGTAACTGTAATTACTACATGCAGATTGTATTCGATAAATTCCTTTTTTTGAAAAAGAAACTAAAAAAAAAATTAATAAATCAGGCTGCCTAGCTAATAATACCATTAACGACCTATTATGAGCTAAGCAGTCTTTCAAATCTATAATTATATTATATATATATATATATATATTATTATATATTATTATATATTATAATTATATTAACATAGGGACATTTTATTCGTTTCTTTCTTTCTGTCTTTCTTTTTTCTTTCTTCTGACTTCTTATATGTAGAATATATAAAATTATTATTATTATTATTATTATTATTATTATTATTATTATTATTATTATATCTTGTGTTATAATCAGTTAAAGTAAATTCTTGTATATCACGATTGTACACTTTTATACTTTCACTGGTCACTTTATAAGGAACATCTACACACATCATCATGTCTATTTGGCCCATCATAAATGCATAAAATCACACAGATGTCAAGAGGGTAATTTATTAATACTGTCTGTCTTGCACTGTTTGCTCCAGGTTGCACACGATGCACTTCATGTGGCGAGGACACTTACTAGTCCTTAGCTCTATGTTTTCTGTTGTGTAGCTTTATGTCGTTAAATGTAGCACCGTCTCATTTTGCTGTTTACTGTGTCAGCTACATATGGTTGAAATGACAATAAAAGCTTCTTGACTTGACTTAATTATCACATTAAACATCAAATTGGGGAAAACTGTAATTGTATTGAATGAAAAACTAAAAAAAATTTTCTATAATAGATAACTCTCTAAAAAGTCCTTAAAATTTTACACAGACACTCCCATCTAATATCTCTATTAAAGCCTTAAGTTCGAGGAGCATGTGAACAAGTGTTTTCTTTACCTGGGGGAAAGAGTAGAAGCCAGAGGGGCAGCTCTAGGACATTTAAGTGTGACACAATGATACACACACACACACACACACACACACACACACACACACACACACTCAAAACAAACTAGCCAGCCAAGTGGAAGAAAGCTAGCCTGACCCTGCAGCTGCACCCAGTTATCCCTGTTAAAGACCAAAAAGAGTTACAGGTCAAGCAAAAAAAGAAATGATATTGTCTTCTGACAAACACAAACAGACACACAACACACACACACACACACACACACACACACACACACACACACACACACACACACACACACACACACACACACACACACATGGATGCACACTGGTTCAAACTACCACAACATTGATGCTGCACCACAATGCTTTAATAACAGCATTAACCTTTTGGTGACAATTATTCAGTTTTTTTCTTTATGATTTTGCTCTCTCTCTCTCTCTCTCTCTCTCTCTCTCTCTCTCTCTCTCTCTCTCTCTCTCTCTCTCTATCTCTCTCTCTCTCTCTCTCTCTCTCTCTCTCTCTCTCTCTCTCTCTCCCCCCCCACAGCACCGAACTGTTCTATATCAACCCTCTCTAATGTTTGGTTATATAATAAATAGTCATGCTATCTCAAATTATTATTTTTTGACAAATGGAATCCATTATCAAGCGAGGCATGAATATTTGTCCAGTCTATAAACGCCGAGGCGCACTTTTTTTTTCTCGTTGCACAAAATAGAATTGTTCAAATTGTGTTTGTGAGAGGGTTCACATACTGGAGCTGGCCCATAATGCAATATTCCCATTTTTACCCCCCTTTTTTCTCTTGCCGTTTCAATTTATTGAAGTAACAGAGCAGAAAATGCAATGACAGCTGTAGCACTTTATTGCGAATTAGTACATACATTCAGCAGGGAAAGACAGACAGAGAGAGAGAGAGAGAGAGAGAGAGAGAGAGAGAGAGAGAGAGAGAGAGAGAGAGAGAGAGAGAGAGAGAGAAAGACGGTAAGAAAGAAAGAAAGAAAGAAAGAAAGAAAGAAAGAAAGAAAGAAAGAAAGAAAGAAAGAAAGAAAGAAAGAAAGAAAGAACCCTCTATTGTGTTTCTGTAATTGCCATGGACTCTAAAAATGGTTCTGCAATATCACTGAAACAATTATAAAGTGAGGAGCAGAGGTCACAGGATATACTTCTGATATCAAATCACATGTTTACACTACCAATCTGACCTCCTTTTTCATCAATGAAAAGATCAAGGAAAAGAAATTAAATGGTTATGTTGTTATATATGCGTCATTAAAAATAACAATGAAATATATACAACATAGGAATGAATATAAAAAAATAACACCTCAAAATCAAAATAAAAAAAGTGTATGATTTCTGATACAATGGCCACTTTTGCATCCTATTCATTATATTTATTAAATATCCAAAATGTCCAATCTTGAGATGCTTTTCTGCTCAGCATGTTTGCAAAGAGTGCTAAATTAAGTTACCGACCAGTTCGAACAAGTCTCGACATAATGACATCAAAATCACAGGGGCTTTCTGAAATACTCTCGCACTGATGCAGTTCGTTTAGTTAAATCACAATTTCTTTCCTATTATCTGAACATTAACAATTATAGGATTTTATGGATTGTGTTGCTGCAACATATTCGGCTAACAGGATCAAGTGTGTACTGGTGCTTTTAATAAAGTGACCACAATCACAGTATAGGGCAAGAATTCTGCTACCTTGACTCTGGTATTATTAAAATTCAAATTCAGCTTTATTACCGGACACACTGGATCCACTACAGTTCATGTACCGATAGAACCGCTCTACTGAGGACGCCATTGCTCATCTTCTACATACAACGATGAGCCACCTGGACTGCAGAAAAAGGAATTATGTGAAAATGCTGTTTGTGGACTACAGTTCAGCGTTTAACGCTATAATTCCCTCCATGCTCACCTATAAGATGGATGTCCTCGTACTCAGCCTGCCGCTGTGTCTCAGGATCTTTCTGACTGCCAGACCACAAGCCATACGGGTGGGCAAACACACCTCATTCACCCTCATGCTCAGCACTGGAGCTCCTCAGGGTTGTGTTTTGAGCCCCCTGCTGTACTCACTGTACACACAAGACAGTGTGGCCACTTCCACAATTAGGATTCAAACTAATTTTCCTACAATTTTTGGAAATATATATTTATTAAAAAATGTATTTTGGATAGCCAAACAACAAATAATATTTAGAGACAGAAAATAATTTATTTTTGACAATACAGAACTAGAATTAATATTTATTTATGCTTGATGGTACTGTGACTTGAACCCTTGACCTTCCAATCAGAAGGCCAACATCCTATCCAATGTACTACAATTTCTCCTGCTTAACACTTCATATAAGGCAAATTAATATTCCCACTAATCTGTTTAGATTCACTTCACTTTCATTTGTATAGCACTTTTAAATACGGACATTGTCTTAAAACCGCTTTACATAAATAAAGTGGTAACAAAAGAATGTATAATTTTTTACTTATTGTAATAGTAAATCTGTCCTTAATGTGCAAGCCAGTGGTGACTGTGGCAAAGAAGAACCAGACTCAAAAGGGAAACTATCCTCATCTGGGTTGCACCAAATGACGTTCATTAAAGTTTCATTATTTTTAAGATGTGATGATTGTTTATGTTCATGAGCCATTGTAGTAGAATGTTGATATTAAGTATAGTCCAAATCCATCTTCGATGTTCTTGAGTTGCTCAGTAATTTCTTGGATCTTTAGGCTGTTGATGTGGAACCATCCCCAGCTGCACATAAAAGCTTATGTTGTAGGGGTTGTGTTGCATTTGTAGGTTATAATTACTGACACTGCAGTTCTGTTATATGAATTGTTGTATGTTTACAAATGTTTACAACAGGAAATATCTCAAAATACATGTGTGGAACTGATCAGACAGCATTGATGCAACTTCATCGATTTCCCTTGTCTGCTTTGCGGGTACAATTTGTATGGCTTTTTACAGTATTTACAAAACCAGGATGTAGATGTTGAAGTTTTGTACTTGTGTTTTATATATGGCCACATAATCTATTTAAAGCATTTCTGACCAAATTTAGTAAGTGCCACTATAATGATCTCTGGTGTTTTTACTGAAATTTCCTTCCAAATATAAACAACATTACCAGTTTCTGTTCATCAACTGCCAAATTACTCGATATGTAATGTTTTCTTAGTATTTCATTTCGTATAGTTAATCACTATTGAAAGACAATGATAGGGTTCAGAAGTCCGTAATAAAATATTGTTAACATTCACATTACGAATACCACTTTTCTTATAAGTTTAACCAAGACGCTGTTGGGTTTCTGTGCATAGAGCATCATGACTCTATGTTTACATTTATGGCATTCAGCTGCTGCCCTCATCCAGAGCGACTAACAATCATAGCTATTATACAATTAAGTAGTTGAGGTCAAGAGCCTTGTTTAGTGGCCCAGCATTAGCAGCGCCTTAATCCCTAAGTTACTACTCCCTGGGTGTAGCTGTTACACAAACATTTTGCACCTCTTAGACAGCACAACTAAGCCAAAACTTTGAATATAAGTGACACACGTATGAAAAGAGACATATGAATGCACACAAGAAAAACTGTAAGTTGTAAGTGTCTATGTGTGGCAATGTCGTTATATGAGCCATTAATCACTACTGCGGACATTACCACTGCTTCATACACCTGCTTACAAATGTAACGTGGTCCATCCGTGCACCAATACATGGAAATATATATCATTATATAAATAAATAACTCACATATTGCTGTCACCATCTTTCCCTCCCTGATCGGTTTCACAAGAGACAGCCTTTGGATTGAGCATTTCAATCTGCCACGCTGCCTCTCAAAGTACACGTTCATTTACGGTTGTTATTATTGTGTCGTGTCTCCCCGGATTGATAACATGACACGGCTTGTCCACAGAAACATTTCCCTCATGCTGAAGCAATCAGGAGGTCAACAACGTCAACTACAGAAATATGAAGCACGTGTCAGTTAAAGGCGGTTAAAACGCTGTCCTACTTCATGATATCCAAGAATTAAAAAAATAATAAAACATCCAGACACACCAAATAACAATTAACACCTCTAATTCAGCCACTCATCTGGATCACATCTCAGTGGCAGCTGTAGTGGAAAAAAAAATCATGCTTTTCACACTGTTGTTGGCAACCATGTAGCATTTGCTGGAACAAGTGTAGGATATACACTGTAGGTTTTAGCGAATATGTGCTGGTTCATGGGTTCAATGTTGTGTACATGCTGTTCAACCAACCAGTACATTGTTGGTTTCTCTCTCTCTCTCTCTCTCTCTCTCTCTCTCTCTCTTATTATATATATATATATATATATATATATATATATATATATATATATATGTATATATATATATATATATATATATATATATATATATATATATATATATATATATATATATCAGATATCAGTTAGTAATCGTTACACTAAGTGAGTTCTTGATTCAGCAGGTCTGGTGGTAATCAGGGTGGGTGTGAAGTGAAAATTCAGTGCAACTGAAATTTTACTCAGCTTTGAGTAAAAGCTATTTTATGAGTTGCTCAGTAGCTCCTGGTTCCACAACGTCAACTGACTGTATAAGACTGTAGAAAGGACATTACTCACAATCACAGACTCTGGGGCTCATGTTAGTTCACACTCTCCAGTGTTTTGTATTGCTTTAAGATTTATAATCACACCCTTGATATCACCCAAATAAGGATGGGTTCCCCTTTTGAGTCTGGTTCCTCTTAAGGTTTCTTCCATCATAACATCTAGGGAATTCTTCCTTGACACAATCACCCAGGCTGCTCATCAGGGATAAATACACATAATTCACTTCTTAAGTTCTGTAAAGCTGCTTTGAGACAATGTCCATTGTAAAAAGCGCTAAAGAAATAAACTTGAACTTGAGCTTTGGTTCATCAAAGTTAACCGAATTCCTGATTTAGCAAAGAGCGGGGCAATTACTTTTTCACATAGGGTCAGACAGGTTTGTATAGCGTTTTCCCTGCATTTTGTATTTACTGTGGTTATCTTTGTGTAACATTAAACTTGATAAACCAAATCATTTTAAGTACAAAAAATCAGCACTGTATACATACATGTATATGTGTCAGCTACAGGTAGGGTATATGTGTGCATATGTTCAGTACCCAAATTATCCATCAATAATTAAATATTGAACATGACAGTGAGTTCACTGTACTCAAATGGCCTCCACATTCACCAGATATTAATCCAATAGAGCACCTTTGGGATGTGGTGGAATGGGAGATTCGCATCATGGATGTGCAGCCGACAAATCTGCAGCAACTGCATGATGCTATCATGTCAATATGGAACAAAATCTCTGAGGAATGTTTCCAGTACCTTGTTGAATCTATGCCATGAAGGATTAAGGCAATTCTGAAGGCAAAAGGGGGTCCAACCCAGTGCTAGTAAGCACTCACATTTCAGCAATCATTTTATTGTCCTCTAAAGGGCCAATGAAAATTTTATATATTTTTGAGTAGCCAATGTGCAGTGTACATAGCAGTATAGATTTACAGTCCTTTGAAAACAACTCAGCATACAGCCATTATTGTCAAAAAAGCTGGCAACAAAAGTTAGTACACACTAAGTGAACATGTCAATATTTAGTTTAAGCACCACTGTTATTTAGCACTGCCTTAATCCTCCTGGGCATGGAATTCACCAGAGCTGCACAGCTGCACAGTTGCTGGGATCCTCTTCCACTCCTCCATAATGACATCAAGGAGCTGCTGGATGTCAGACACATGGCGTTTCTTCACCTTTCAGTAGGGTTCAGGTCTGGAGGCATACTTGGCCACTCCATCACCTTCAGCAAGGCAGTTGTCATCTTGTTGGTATGCTTGGGTCATTTTCATGTTGCAAAATAGCAGCTCCCCAGTAGCAGCAGCACTCATACATTTCCAGAACATGATGCTACCACCACCAACTGTAGGCAAAACACAATTTTTGTGGTACTCCTTACCAGTGTGTCGCCAAACATGCTGGACACCATCTAAACCAAACAGGTTTATATTAGTCTCATCAGGCCACAGCTTCTGCACCTGATGCACAGCACAAGGACTCAACTTCTTTGATTGACCGTTGCTAGGCCTGTTTTGAGGAAAACGTCTATTTGACCCTGGCCACTGTACTGTAACTCAGTTTTAGGGTGTTTCCGACCTTCTTGTAGCCTCGACCATCTTTGTGGAGAGTAAAAATTCAAATTCTTTAATCTTCAGAGAGTCTTTGCCATGAGGTGCCATGTTGAACAGTGGTCAGTATCAAAGAATTTAACTCAAAGCACCATATTTTAAGTGCTCTAATACAAGATACACAAACTTGTATGATCATGTCAAGCAGACACAAAACATAAACATGATGTGGCTTTGCATGGCCACATGACATACAGCTGTTCTCACTTAGGGTGTACTCTTTTTTGTTGCCAGGTATTTTGACAATAATGCCTGTATGTTGAGTTATTTTCAGAGGACAATAAATGTATACTGCTGTACAAGCTGCACATTGCCTAAAATATATCTATATATATATTTTTCTTTGTGAGTGAATGGCAAAAAAATGTAAAGAGAGAGAGAGAGAGAGAGAGAGAGAGAGAGAGAGAGAGAGAATATCTATAAGAGAAAATGCATAAAAAGAAAATTGCAAGTGAAATTGGTAATATTTATGTGAGAGAAGACAAAAAAAAAAAAATGCAGGAAATAGATAGAGGTAATATCTATGCAAGAGATCCCTAAAAGAAATATTTGGCACCACGCAAATGATGTAAGCTGTCTCTCATTTTTTCTAGAAAAGATGTAGCCATTAGAGGTTTACACATTAGCTGATGATTTGCTATCAGTAGTGACAGGCTCATTGTGCAACATATTGACTATGGCGACCAGTAGTAGGACTCCTATCTTTATGTACTCAAAACTAATCTTACTAGTGACTAGTTAGATTGGAAGAGGGTTTTTTATTTTCTTTTTTATGGAATATTATGCCGTAGAATATCACATTGAAAACTCTTGAATGTACACAAAATGTATTTACACATAGAAATGGTGATAAGAGAAGCCAGCTGATTTTACAGAGTCTTAAATAGAAGTCTATGGGAACTGAAAAAAAAAAACCTAGTAGCAGGACAGTGAGACGGTTGCTAGCGCTGACCGACTCTAATCAGCTAATTACAATGATATATGTAGTCTGCTATTCCACGGCTAATAAAGTACAGTATATTTAACATGTGTAAAGTGCTCCCCATGCACCACCCCTGTCTTCATGATTAATGTCAATTTAATTAGGCCCAATGCTAATTAAGCAGTAAATAATGACTAGGTTGTGTTGTTTGTGCAAAGAAAATGGCACACCTAGGAGAAGGGAACACTGAGCACCTCAGAACAGCCTTTTCTTTCAACCATGTAGAGTACTTAAGACATGGCAGTTAAAGCAATAAACGATGCATGTTACACAGTACAGCATGCTGACTCGGATAATAACTGCAGGATGGGATCTGCTTTTACTAGGGCTCAAAGACTATAAAATGTCCGTTGATGCAGCACATTTAAGAACAAGATTTTTATTACTTACGGATATAATCATGCTAACTGTTAACAGCGCTTTACCATTCTACAGCTAGCAAAACATGAATGTTAGGAGTGTTTATTATTAGCATAAAGCCAAGCAAACATGAACTCAATGTTAACACATGATATAAAAGTACAATGTTGGTCTAATTCGAGCATGAATTGTACCAGCACCTTCTATTAATTTTTATCTCTGAATGACTGCCATCTTTTCATGACCCAACTATGGTCATTTGGCATATTTGTATATTATGTTTTGCTATTTTTTATGCTAAGTCCCTAAAGAATATTTTGCGTCCCTCTGTAAGCCTGTCCTGTTTTATTTTCACAAGACGAGTGTTCTCCTTTGCATTGCGCTTTGCGTAATATCCATTAATGGGCTTCGATCTGACCCATGGTTTTGGACTTGATTCTAAGTTTAAAATAAAACACTATTATCTGGTTTTGTTTAAAGCACTGCCCTGCTAGCAGCAAAAATCCAGCTGGAAGCATTTAAAGAGAGGAGGACACAAAGGATTTTCCGAGAAAGGGAATGCCCAAAATAATCAGCTACATTTTCACAGGCCAGTGCAAACATTTTGTGAGCAAATGTAAAAGCACTGAATTGTAAAATTTCCTCTACTCTTATATTTTCTTCCTTGACTATTTTCCTTTCAGGGCTCCAAACCTAATTTCTTCATACCATGTCTTATGTATTACAGTTTCCACAAATTTGAGTAAATAATAACTTAAAATTAAGGGGATTCTGCAAACATTTTTGTTCATTTACTTTAAAGTCAAAATAGAAAATGAAATGAACGATCAAACAAAATAAATTCTCCATGGGCATTAGTTTGAGTCCTATCATCATATTTTTGCTGATTGTACTTACCTGTTGCAATATGATTGGCTTTTGTATTGGCTTAAAATTGGCTCATTGTTCTTTTTGTTATTGTGTGATTCTCACTTATATTCTTTTTTTTTAAACTTTTGCTTCTATTCCTGTTTATTTTAATTTTTAGCATTCAGTGTTCCAGGATTAAATGTTTTTTCAACACTTCAGATCCTGAATTTAAATTTGTATGCTTTAACATTTTGCCCGTTTGATCTGTCCTTCATTCATCGCTGTTTAACATTTAGGCATCAAGAGCACCATCTGTGTCACTCGACTCTGATGTAAGACTAAAAACTGTTTAGTCATTGATTAATGATACTGACACACAAGTTGCATGTAAGTGGGTGCTGTGACAAATACATCTATCAATCTCTGTTCAAGCTGCATAATCCCCAGCCATTACTGCGAGCTAAGATGGATCAGATAGGCCGAGCTAGCAAGACAAGACAGGAGTGTAAGTGATGTGGAAATGAAGTGTCCGAATCCAGTGTATGTTGTGAGAAAATAAAGCAATGAACTGATGCTTAGTGCTGATGTTTTTTTTCTACGTTTCCCATCAACCACTACACTGCTTTATCCATGCCAAATTTCTGTTTGGACCTGTGTCCCTTTTTCTGTTGATTATCACCTGTATTTAAGTCAAAGCTTGCACCTCGCCCATTACTTTTGTCTTTCTTGGCTGTCTCGTGCTCACGCTGTGCTTGTCTTGTTTCTTCATCTCACATTTTGCTTCATTGTAGGTTTTCCACTTCGATTAAAGAAAATCTGAAGTTGCATCCATGATCATGGTCCTTATGGACTAACCTTCGGCTAAGCACAATGTCAAGTGCCTCCTTGAGGAAATGTTTGGTGTTAAAGACTCTCGACCTAGCTTTCCCCAAATTTTGGATGTCGATTTGCCTCCCTGATTGGCTGAGGATGTCGCACTGGCTCCCAGCACTGTTTAGTATGTCACACTTCCTTCCTGCTCTGCTGGGGCCATTGCACTAATGCTTTGATCTTCTCTGAATGTTGCTCTGGCTACCTGTACTGCTAAGTACATTGCTCTGCTTCTGCAGATCAGTAATATACTGTAGGTTTACTGCGGAGCTATTTTGTGTTTTTGTACTACACTGTCTTGTGTTGTCTGTCTTGCACTGTTTGCACCAGAATGCACACAATGCACTTTATGTGGCGAGGACACTTACTAGTCCGTAGTTCTGTATTTCCTGTTATGTAGCTTTATGTTGTCTATGTAGCACCAGGGTTCTGGAGGAACGTTGTTATTTCGCTGTGTACTGCGTCAGCTATATATGGTTGAAATGACAATAAAAGCTTCTTCACTTGACTTGACTTGATTATTTTGTATATTAGAATCAGGAATAGATGAAAGTCTACAATTCCTACATACCTTGTGTATTAAGCAATAGACCTTGCAGGTATACTTATAAATAGAGGATAGATTTCATACTTTTATTCGTTTATTTCTTTTTCATTAAACACTTTATCGTGTGGCAGAGACACTCCTTGACACCTCCACAACATCATTCACATCTAGGGGCATTTTACAGTACACCATACACCTTCTGGTATCTATAAGAAAACCATAGGGGTGAACAGACAGTAAATCCTATCAAACCAGAGACCCTGAAGCAGTTATGCAGCAAAACTCTACCTGCTGTGTAAACTTTCTCCCAAGAAGCTGTTATCCTGAGACCGCAAACCAGAAAAATTCACAAACAGTCTAAAAAAGAGCAAAAGCAAAAAATCCAAATCCAAACCAAAGTCCAAACCAGTGTCCAACTGGGTAACCAGGGAGACAGGGCAAAAACAGGGATTAGAGACAGGAACTAGAACAAGATCAGGCAGGTTGGCAGGATACATCTCAGGTACATAGGAAGCCGGTTGGCATAAATACTGGTTGGCACGGGAAAAAAAACAACAAGATGCCTGCCTACCTGGAAATGCGTGCCATGAAACCGTAAGTGAGTGAGAATAGTAATAAGAGAATAGTAATGGTTCAAGCAGGCATTCCCATGTATGGATCCATATGACACAGTACTAAGCCCCTGAACTTTATCGTACAGCACTGGTGTGATTATACACGGCTGGTGATTGCATTTGCAATGACTTGGAAAATGTATGTTTTAAATAAGGCACGCTTGTAAACTGCTAAACGGTCTGGCAGGCTTCAAATGAACGGCTGCAATTCAATAAACCCTGAGGTTTAGTTTTATTCTATTAAACATTTAGCACCCCGAATTCAATTAAATAATCATAACTTGTTCACAGTGGCAACTGATATGTGCAAGAGCTGCCCAGCCATCGATTCTGACACTGGCAAGACTGCAAGATAGTTGCAGATTTTCCAAAGACAAATCCTGATTATTTTTAATCGGCAGCCTCCTCCTTGTGAATCTTCGAAGTCTCAGATCCAACCTTTATACCTTATGAAAAATCTGCTTTGCTCCTGCAGGAATAACAGCACGAGCGATCAGCGGCGAATGCCAATGGCCTCATTACTTATCGCAGCACAATGTAGCTGGAAATTGCTTCTTTCAGGTTTTGTTTGCGCTGGCAATTACAATAAACTCTCTGCTTGACACGTTGTTTGCACAGATGTAGAGCATTAATAAACATGAGTGCTAATCTAAATTATTGAACTGCTCGCCGTAATACTAAGAGTGGATTTTATTTTTTTTTATCCTCTGACGCCAGAGTGCTGATGAGCAAAGGGAGATGCTCAGGTTCCCTGGGAAAGAGCAGAAATGCATGGTCTTATCACGTGCAAAATCCTTTCATTCAACTGCAGCCAAAGACTCAGACCCCACTGGTATTTTCTCTCTTCCTTTTCTAAACCTTTAATCACACACACATGCACGACACTCGCAAACTCGCTTAGACGAATGACATTTGCTTTGCAATCACCTGTCAGGGTTAGAACATGGATGTTCAAAGTCAGCAAAGTCAGAGTTGTCTCACTGTTAAGGTTGGAGGCTCGCTTAGGCTAATATGAGAAAGGGAAATCAAATCCTCACACTTTTAGTGTTGTTGCAGTTAGTCCCTAAACAAGACTTAACACTTGCAGTTTCGGCCAATCTAATGTTAATCTTCGGTCCCTATAAAGTCGTACTGCTGTGAAATCGCTATAACAGGAACAAAAAACGTTATAGTCTTAAATGAACTATGGCTAACAATCAGTTCCAGCCATACATATTGGATTCAGAATCAGATCCAGAGTCGGAAAATGAAACATCAAGGACAATAGCAGCAACAACGACTACAGCGGGATGTGTCTATATGGGAAGTACTAAACAAGGTTCTCTTTTCCTCGCATCCAAAAACACTTTTCTTTGGAGACATTATTCTCCAGCAAGTTCTGTGTGGCACTGCCGGCAACTTCCACAACTAAATGAAATAAAGTTGATGGGCGTGCTTTTGTTCAAAAGTGCAAGGAATCCACCCATATGATCTTATGAAGGGCCATACTAAAAAATAATGTTTTTTTGAAACCTTAGCCATGTTTAGCATAAGAATCTAACTCGTTAACAGTGTAAAGAACTTAGAATTCATGAAATAGCACTATTTACTAATTAAAAATAAATTTCTGTCCATTTGGCCATAAGGCATTTGCTTGTTATTCCCAAGTACCATTACAAAAGGTGCCACCACATAAACTACATGTTAACCAGTGATGGGTCGTGTATGAACGATTTGCTAATTTTGAACGAGTCTTTAATGTGACTCTGAAGAACGAGTAGTCTCAAAGAGTGATTTATTCATTTTTTACTGGATGCACATGAGCACAGCATCTCTGTAGGTTATGTACAGAAAACAGAATTGAACAGAACTCTTCTAGTCCAAATCATTCTTTTTGTTTCACATGACTACCATATATGCTATCTAGTGCATTACACAGGAAATAGAAGGGAGTAGTTCATCTCACAAGTCCTCAGATCCGAGTCATACGTTTTTTTCATCACGTGACTCCCATATACGCCACATAATGGAATAGATCGGGTTTTTTTGGTTCAAATATTGTCATTATTGTTACAATAATTATGGGAGTCACGTGACTAAAGATCTAATGACAGGGACCAGAATATATGAGAGGTAAGTTGGGCTAATGGTGCCACCACATAAACTACGTTTGCCAATGTGGGAAAACCTATACAAAGACTTATGTGCATCTATACATGCATCATTTTCCCAGAAGTGGCTTCAAACATTTTAAATACAAAAACCTTATGGGTAATAGTAATTATATTCGTTACATATGTCTCTTCTCAAGTGTCTTTGAAAGATGATTATGTAACAATTTTCTAGTTCAGCTATAAAACTCTGTGGTTTCATTGCCTACTGGGCGTGCTTCTCCACCAATGTAACAGTGACTAAACTAGCCAGGCACATCTTACAGTGTGACAATTGAGAGCTTCATAAGCAGCTGCATCACTGCCTGCTTTGGGAATAGCTGATGGTGTGTTCTCCTTCCTCTATCATGGACATTTCTGCCATTCTCTGCATCCGCAAAGCCACAAGCACTGTCGCTTGCCACACTTCCCTAACACACACTCTTCACCCTCCTGCTGTCCTCACTGCATGGTTAGGGAATTGAGCCATTTCGGAGACCCTGCAGCTGATCGTGGGGACAGCAGGAAAGGGTTTCTCTTTCTCCCTTTATGATTTAAATCATGTACCTCTAGGACAGTATAAAAAGATCATCAAGGTTTCTTCTATCATGGATTTTCACAATTTTCACCACTAGATTGCATAACAGTTTCTTACAAAAATTCTTCCGACTCCTTAATACAAAGAGACTGGACTGATACAGACAGACAGAAACACACACACACACTCAAATGAAACCTTTATTTAAACTTTATTAGCACTAACCGCTGCTGCTAAATCACCAATAGATACATGTACAGTATTTATTATTAGATGGACAATTACACACTTGGTGGACAATTTCACACATTTAGCTCTTGGACAGTGCTGTACTGTGTTTATTGCTTTATTGTGCTGCGTTGTAGACACACATTTGTTACCTGCATTTTATGTAGTCCTATGTATAGGTCTGTATGTTTTATTATTTTTGTGTCATATAGTGTTAATTTATGTTGTTTTATGTAGCACTTCTGTCCTGAAGGAACAATGATTCATTTCACTCTGTATTGTACCAACTGCATATGGTCGAAATGATAAAAAAAAAAGGCACTTGACTTGACCTGAATGGGATACTTAATGCAGCATCGCTGCTACGTCCAACATCAAATCCATTCCCATGAATAAACTCCTGCTACATTTATACCGAGAAGTGTCATAATTGAAATCAATAAGGATCTTTTTTTTTAACTGGTAAACACTGCACGAATTGTGCTTTTTCACAACATATGATTATAAATAATCTTCCTTATGAGCTGCATGGCAAAGCTGTACCGTATTAAGTGTATTTTCAAAATGTGCAAAGTCATCATTTTCAGGTGAAACTAAAATAATTCCAGAGAAAATGACTGCTATTGCAATACCATGTTAAAACATAGCATAGTGTTAGATTTTTATCATGCCCAAACGAAACTTGAAAAGGTTTTCCAAACGATCCATCTTAACACTAACACATAGACAGTGTCAAGTCGACACTGAAAGCATATTCAGTTTCCCAGAATGCACCATCTTCTACAGACATGAACGTAATAGACTACATTCTCCATTACACACATAGTCTGACACGTTAAATAAACCTTTGATTGCACTCACCTGTTTCCAGACTTAGCAGTTGCATCATTCATTCATTCATTCATTCATTCATTTTCTCCCGCTTATCTGTAATTCGGGTCGCAGGGGCAGCAGTCTAAGCAGGCCCCTGC
This sequence comes from Silurus aristotelis, assembly GCF_946808225.1. Classification (NCBI taxonomy): domain Eukaryota; kingdom Metazoa; phylum Chordata; class Actinopteri; order Siluriformes; family Siluridae; genus Silurus; species Silurus aristotelis. The sequence goes on from NC_139575.1 coordinate 32,110,897, forward strand.
CCTCGACTGCTGCCCAATCCTCACAGCACCGTCCCTTATGGTCCCTCCTGCAGGTGGTGAGCCCACGGGAAGGCGGCCCCACGTCAACCCGACGTCACGGACCTTGATATTTCCCTCGTAAGGGACCCCCGGAGCATAAAGGGTTAAGGGCCTTGCTCAAGGGCCCAAGAGTGGCAGCTTGGCGATACCAGGGCTTGAACCCCAGACCTTCCGTTTGGCAACCCAGCGCCTTAACCGCTGGAGCCACCACTCCCCTAGCAGTTGCATTTTCTTTCTTTTTTTTCCGGTTCTGTTCAGTTTTCTCAATTTCTATTTCACATAGACAATCAGATTTATCTGTTAGTTTTTCAAAAATACTAACTGCACCTTCATTTTATTTTAGCCTACTTCTCCAGACAGATTGACTTTGTGTGTAAACAAGAGGAGTCCAAGAATATGTCATGAAAAGCACAAACAAAACATGCTTCAAAAAAATCATTTTAATAAATGATTTATAGCAAATGAATCCAAATTAAATACCATAGTGGTTGAGGTTAGCTTAGGTCCCCTGGTGGTTTAGTGGTTAGGATGCGGCGCTCTCACCGCTGCGGCCCGGGTTCGATCCCCGATCAGGGAACCAACCCCAGCCACTCTTAGTGCTGGTCCTAAGCCCAGATAAATGGGGAGGGTTGCATTAGAAAGAGCATCCAGCATAAAAACATGTGCCAAATCAAACATCCCGGTCAAGGAACCAACCCCAGCCACTCTCAGTGCCGGTCCCAAGCTCGGATAAATTGGGATGGGTTGCGTTAGGAAGGGCATCCAGCGTAAAAACGTGCCAAATCAAACATGCGGATGGTCCGCTGTGGCGACCCCTAACAGGAGAAGCCGAAAGAAAGTGGTTAAGGTTAGCTTGGTTAAAGTATGCAAAACATACAAAGCATTTTTAAAAACATGATACTATGCTACATATACTTGGTGCCACAATCTTGACTGTACCTCGGTGTACAGCAGGTGCTCCAAATGCGCTCTGTTGTTGTGGTTTGTTTTTTTTTATGTGAGACTGGATTGTAACATATATCATTGTGGATCCCTGTTGAAGAGACATTAGAGCATATTGAAGCATATTGCAAGAGTTTTAGCACAGCAGCAAGAGTGAATATGCTGCAGACTAGTTTGAAAGCTGCCCTGGCAAAAGTAATACTGGATTCCCCTCCATACATGGCTGGGCAAGAATTAGATCCATTTCATATTACATCTGCCCAAAGGAGTACTCAGTCACGCAACACAGTGAAATGATTGAATGGTTCACTTCTTTAGGATTCACTGTAGTGTCCACAACTGTGAATATACAGATTTCTTAATCACCTTCACAAGTGTTAGACAATTTTCAAGGTAAAGGTGCTTTTATACTTGTCACATGTACATTACAGCAAAGTAAAATACTTTCTTTGCATATCCCAAAGATGGAAAGCTGGAGTCAGACCGCAGGGTAAGCCTTCATACAGTGCCCCTGGAGTACAGAGGGTTAAGGCCCATACCCAAGAGAGGCAGCTTGGCAATACTTGAACCTTCCAATCAGTAATCCAGAGCCTAAACCGTATCCAGTTTAAACTAGAAATTTTGCACTGACGAACGTAAGCCGAAATAGCTAGATATATTGTATTGTATATTGTATTGTATTTGTTAGACATGGATAGCATATCAATTTGACGTGTAATACTGAATATCACTTTGAATTCTTGTAAGAATAGATGTAACATTACATGTCTAATAAAACATCATTGCTCTTTGTAGTTGTTTCTCTCTCTCTCTCTCTCTCTCTCTCTCTCTCTCTCTCTCTCTCTCTCTCTCTCTCTCTCTCTCTCTCTCTCTCTCTCACACACACACTCTCTCTGCCCCCCTCCCACTTATATTGTAATAATTGTCGACGGCTGTTAGGCAGTCACAATGCCTAACCGTAATCAAAGACCTGACAAAAGGCTCCTTTTATTCTCATGCTGGTCTTATGTACATTATTATATAATTCTATTTCACTTACATCTCTTAACATCAGTCGCTCCGGTGCCTTAATTTTGCATCGAATAACATCCCCGTGATCAAAGTGGACCAGGAGTCTTTGTGATTCGGCAGAATAGCCGTCCATCCTTCTGTTATGCCTTTTGAACATCTTAGCTTTCTTTATAAGAGAAGAGAAGACAGACAGAGAGTAGAGGGAGAAAAAAAAGGCCTTCTCCTGCATTTCTCTTGTTGATATTCCCACTGCGGTGTGCACTAAAGCCCAGCGCGAGATGTTCTGTAGAATTCTCTTTCTAGTAAGGGGAGGCATGCGAGTCACAGAGGTAGAAGTACAAAAAGTACTGTAGTACTCTTGTTCTCTCATGCTCTCCAAAGCAGCTTTATACACAGCTATAACATAATTACAGCAACATTATATAGTGTTAAATATCTCTGTTGCATAACAACATCATAAACAGCAATACAGTATTTATACATATTTATATCAGTAGTGGATGGATGGTGATTTATTACCATCTGAGCCATTATGCCATCTTAGCAAGTGAAAATATCTTGAACAGACTTAATATTGATTAAATTTTTAGATTGCAATGTATGCGGTATCTCTTAACAAAAGTCATATAATTTATTGATGAACATTTTCTCAAATTTCAAGCTTGTAATGCAGTGCATGGGCAAGATTTGTGGACACCCAACCAAGAATTTATGCTTTTTAAACATCCATATCATAATGGAGCTGGCTTTTTGCACAGGGGCATTGTCATGCTGGAACAGGTTTGGGTCTACTAGTTTAAGTGTAGGGAAAATTTAATAGACATTTTATACAATGATGTGCCTCCAACTTTGTGTGCCAACAGCTTGGCAATGAAACACAAATGGCTGGAATAGTCAGGTATCTCAATGCTTTTGTCTATATACAGTAGTGTATTACTATATGCTATATATATTTTTTTTTATACTTATTTTGGGTGGGGGTGGGGGTTGTGGGGTATGGGGGCTGGTCAAGTGTAGTGTCTTAATTGCTTAGTCTTTTGCTGCTTTGTTGGCCAGATTTTCTCTTCGCTGATAGACAATACAGCTTCTTTAAATTATATTATATATTTCAATGCTTTAAATAAATGCCTAACAGGATTATTGAACAAGACAATTTTAAGATTGAAATCGGTTTAATGACATGATATTTCATCTGGTGTAATGTTATAACAATTTGACTACTTTCAAGATATTTCCTTTCAATGAAGACGTCGCCGTTTTTTTGTGGTCTGCAGTGTAAACTAGGCATTTAACATAACGTTCAGCCTATAACCAATATTCGATTCAAGCTTGTGGAAAAATAAGAAATATTTAAGAAACAAATAATATTCTACTACCTTGTAGACTCTTTTACGCCTTGTAGCTTGTACGTAGACTTGTAAATCTAAAAACTAGCTCCTGTAAAATTAACAATTTCCCTTTTGGATGAATAAAGTACTCTATCTATCTATCTATCTATCTATCTATCTATCTATCTATCTATCTATCTATCTATCTATCTATCTATCTATCTATCTATCTATCTATCTATCTATCTATCTATCTATCTATCTGTCTATCTATCTATCTATCTATCTATCTATCTATCTATCTATCTATCTATCTATCTATCTATCTATCTATCTATCTATCAGCCGATCTGCTTGAATGAATAGATTCTCTTTGACTCTCAACTACATTGACCTTTACATTGAATTCTGCTTTGATTAACACCTCTTTTTTCACTGATAAAACTCATACACACTCCCAATTTTGAGAGTGGTGTCAAACTGGCATCAAGTCATAGCAAGAGGTTATTGTTAAAAAAAAAAATTACAATGCACTCGCTAAAAAAAGACATTGCACAGAATTCAAGCAGCGTAAGATCATTTTCAATCAAAAGAGAAGAAATGCTATAACCACATGAGGGGGTGTTAATGGGTGTTAATGTCATGCTCAAAATAGACATACACACCTACTACCATTTCTTCCACTAGTGTAAAGCTTTAATTAATGGCTGGGTGTTGATGACCTTACATTGCTTTTTACTATACGGGTTTTTTTTACGAACATTTTCTGATACACAAAATATTTCTTTTTATTGAATAAACTACACCAGTATTTACTCCACAAGAGGCCTCAATCAGTCACTTTGACTCCTTTGGTTTTGTTTTCTGTTTCTTATTAAAAACATTCAAAGTTATTCGCTCGCACCTGCGTTAGTCATTTCCACGCAATGTGATTAATAAAGATTCTCATTATAATCATTTCTGCTGATCGACAAAACGTGACAACGGCTGCCAAATACTAAATAACTGTTTTCAACAATTAAGTCAGAAACAAACACCTAAAGATTTGCTAACGGGGTCCGGCTGCGTCTGTAAAGCGGATAATGATTTCACCTGTTCACGTTTACTCTGTAATTACTCGACATTTTCCACAGATGCACAAGAATTAAAAAGAAAATGTTCATTTGAGAGTTTCTGTCAGCAATATTTATTTTTTTAGCAGCATGACAAAATGATTTCACATGCCAGTGTTGGCTAAGCACCATTTGACTCATCCCCTTCATTAAATTGCCATTAATCCCAATGTAATTTTTTTCCAGTCCTACAAGTCCAATTTCTTTTTTTCTTTTTTGAGAGTTTGTGCCCGGTGTTGTCTCAAGATTCGTGTTCTAAGCAGATCCTGTTAAGGATTTTTGCTGTTCTAATATAAAATGTGTTGCTCAATCAGACATGCTTTTCAGCTCACTGTTATTGTAAAGAGTTGTTATTTAAGTTCAGCCTTTCTGTCAGCTCAAAACCCTTTCATCAACAAAGCATGACCTCTTGCATTATGACCTCTCTCATCAACAAAGCGTTTCCAGCCCAAGAAATTTTTTTGTTGTTGTTATTGACGTTGGCCATAAAAATCCCTGAAGATAAGCAGTTTCTGAGGAAAGATATTTCATCTGAACCTTTTTCGAAGTTTTATTTATATGAAACTGAACCAGTAACCAATAAACTTGTCTCACTGTCATGGACTGGTAAAAAATCATAATAATAGAATGCCCATTTTCAGACATAGAATCTCTTTCAAATGTTCTGGACGTCTCCCTCATGTTGGTACCAAACACCCCTGTGAATTACATACATATAATAATAATAATAATAATAATAATAATAATAATAATAATAATAATAATAATAATAATAATAATAATAATAATAATAATGATGATAATAATGATAATAATAAATGAATAAATATATAAATAAATAATGAATACTTAATAATATAAATATAAATTATTGAAACAGGGCAAAGGGCTCATTAATCAAAATTCATTTCATCATTGTCTAGCCACCGTCCATGTGTCTAACTGAGAATTCAAAGAGCAAACATTGGCCGATGTTTGTTTTATTTAAAGTACATTCCTATATATATAAATAATAAATAATAAACTCAGCCAAGGCTACTGCTTCAGCTCAAAAGCTAGGAAATTCCTCCAATGAGCAGCACAGGGTCTGGAGACACAGCTCATAAGTCATCAGGGAGGAGGCAATTTATTTTCTCTGCCTTTAATATGTCACAGGCCGATGCATGTGTGTCTGCGTTAGCTGGCTCGCCTCCACTACAGATACCTGTGGTGCTCTTCATGGTTCAGGGGCTCCTAATTTAAATGGGAAGTAGCACATATTTCATATAAACGCCAGGAGATGGAGGGAGGGGTGATGGGCGGCTTAAGCTCAGGATGAGGCTGATGATGTACCACTTTTTCGGACCATTCCGCATACTTTGCTCAAACGATCTCCCTCCTCCTTTGGAACATGTGCGCAGGTCACAGATCAGAGGCGGCTTAGGGGTGGCTGCGGTGTAAATGGCAGGGCATGCTGGGAGCAGGCAGGAAGGCAGCAGTGAGGCAAAAAAGCTCGCAGAGATGCACACGGAGGGATTTCTCTCAACACATCTCTAAAGGTTATTCCTCACGAGCTTTTAATGGCTCCAGAGGCCTTCACCGGGTGCCATCTCATAATGGGCTGGCTTTAAAGCCGATCAGTTCTCTCTCCAGGTGAGCCGAGCACACTTCATCACGCTGCTGACGACTGCTTCAGCTCAGAAATGCACCCTGACGTGGACATGCTCTGTTGTATTTCAAAAGGAACCGGATGGAAAACGTTCTCTTTGTCCCACACAAATCACATAATAGGTGTAAAATTTATAATGTCAAACTCCTTCAGTTCATATCGAATATATAAGTTCTCAATAGCCCAAAAACGTATTTTTAATTAGTGCCCTAGACAATGTTCTGTGCAATACTTGCTTGGTAAGTATCATTCAAAATAAAGAAAATTAATGTCAACCATGTAGAATCTTTTAAATGATTCTTGCTATGTACAAAACATGCTGCAGTAATCAAATCAATAGATCTTTGCTTGCCCCTTGTGGGACCTGTATTTTTTTTTTGAAGGCTGAATGTTATTGTGCATGGTCTTCTAACTGATATTTAACCAAATCAGCATGGCTCTTTTAGTCCAAAAGAAAGACACACACACATACACACATACACACAAGCACATATCCCGGACTTTACCAAAACACCCCTGACCCCTATTACTTGACCCCCTGACATTGTGACCTGTTGTCTGATGGCCTATTGATTATGTCTGGGATTTAGAGGGTCACCGTTTGGATCATAATCACATCACATATTATTTAATCACAGAAACAGGTCCATTGTTACTAATTTTGTATATTTAACCTAGCTTGAACCAGCTTTGGATGAAAGGAAAAGAAGAAAATTCACCTTTGATGTATTGTTTTTCTGTTTTTGAGACACTTACGGCAGCCCTAGTAAAACTGACAGAAAAGTAATCGGGCATGTCTCGGCTTTCTCCCGAAGGATCTCTAGCGTTTTCCATCAAGCGCACCAAAGGTCTTGGCTCCTCTTGCTCAGTTTCCAGCCTCATTGGCTGTGTAACCATGAGGAAATGAGAGACACAGGCACGTCTCTTTCAGCAGGAGTTATCACAGGAGACTCAGAGCTTCAAGTCACTGAGCAGAAGATTTCTAATGATCAGCTTCCTTCTGAAAAGGAGAGTCGTTTATCTAGCAACAGGCCCAACTTATGCATCATGTATGTGTAGAATGCAACATTGTGAGTGAATCTACTCAATACTGCACTATATGAAATAATGCAACAAACATATTTTGTTGTCAAAAATAAACCCATAAGTTATATATTACAATTTAAATTATTAAAATGTGAATTATTTGGCATACATGATGAAAAGGCTTTGTAGATTTGCTTAAGCTGATGTGTACTCTATTTGGACAAAAGTATTGGTATGCGTAACCTTTCCAGGTGTGTGGATCCTCCCGAACCTGAACCTGACCCTGAACCCGAAACTGAACAATTGTATAGGATGTCTTCGGATGAGGTAGCATTACATTTTCCCTTCACTTGATCTAGGAGACCTGAAACCTGATCCAGCATGACAATATCCCTGTGCACAAAGCCAGCTCCAAGAAGATACCGTATTTTTCAGACTATAAGCCGCTACTTTTTGAACACCGCGGCTTAAACAACGAAGCGGCTAATTTATGGATACTTTCTGGGTTTTTCCCGGTTTCACAAACTTCAAGCCAAAAAACTGAGCCCCATAACATTAGACCAATGAAATTTCCGAATGGAAACGAAAAAATGCACCTCACCTGTATTCTGAGCTGCATGGCATGGGCACAGCAATTTTTAAACGCACGACGATGCCAAAAGAAAAACTCCCGAGAGAAATTGTTGTAAAAGGAAGGAGGAAGACAGTGAACAATGACTTTCTTGGTAGGCTACTGTTTAGATACATGCCATTGTAACACCTTGAGTCTGGGTCATGGGAGAGCTCGCTAACTTCAGTTGCAACAGAAATCATATAAGCACAGACAGGTTTCCAAAACTCGTGCTTTTTTATTGGCAACAACGTTACGGGTTAGTCAAAGAAACTTATAAATAAGCATCAGAAAATAATAAGGACATATTACTCGGTCTTGCACACATGCAGTAATAGCGGAAAAATGCGGCGGCAGGCTATTCCCAAAATGCCGCTTTGCTCTTAAAGGAGTCACAACATATTTCACCCGTTACACCGTGTAACAGACACTGTCTTTCATTAAATCCTGTGTAAAGTTTATTAGTTTCAATGCGGCTTATAGACAGGTGTGGCTTATTTATGTTCAAAATAAAAATCTTTGTTAAATTCAGTGGGTGTGGCTTATATATGGGTGCACTTAATAGTATAAACGGTATGCTTTACATAGTTTGGTGTGGAAGATCTTAAGGGGCCTGTTGTAGAATTCTGACCTTAACCCTATTGAACACTTTTGGGATTAATTAGAACGCTGACTGCACCCCCAGGCCTCATCACCTACATCAGTACCTGACTTGTAGCTGAATGAGCATAAATCTCCACAAGCACACTCCAACATCTAGTGGAACATCTTTCCAGAAGAGTGGAGGTTATTATAACAGCAAATGGAAACTAAATGTGGAATTGTATTTTCAAAAGTGTCAGGTGTCCACAAACATTTGTCCATATAGGGTATATCTGTCTCACAGCTCTAGTGACTCCAGTATGTCTTAATGGGTTGGTACGAAACGATCGATAATTTTTTGGCAAGTGCCTAATGGTCTTTATGTTAGTTCATGGCCACACCCTGTTAGAAATATAACCATCATTTAATGTTTCATTGTTCTGTTTAAATTTGACTTAAATTGCACAAAAACAAAATATTGAAATAATTTTTGCTCATGGGCTACAATTTATTTTGTACATCGAAGCTCTGCTTCAAAGTCAAATCTGACTTGTACACATTAAAATGAATTTTAAGTACACAAGTGTGGGTCAAATCAAGAAAACTAGTAGTTCATTCTGAATTTCTAATTCAAAGTTACAGTTAGTGATAAAAGTTATAGAAATGTATAATTATAATTATGATGTGGCAGTGAGGCAGTGTTTAATGGTGTTATGGTTATATAATAAACTCCACAGTTGTAGAACATTCTTGGTCTTTATTATTGCATCACTTCAAACATGAATTATGCATGTCATGGATAAAACATTATCGTGTGATAGATGTTTTTAAACCTGGAATCGTGAATAAACTGTAAAAGAGAACAGTAACTAAAAGTAGCGTCTTTTTCACCAAGCTGGAAGTAAAGAAAATTGTCCTATTAACAATAAAACAGCTTAACAATAAAAAAACTTGATCTTAGTTGCTGACACACAACATAAAAGACTTCAAAACCTCTTTGGCAAATTGAGATGGTTGTGTATACAAGCACCTGCCAGATTTAATATTGAATGCATGATCCCAAATGGATTTTTTATCCAAGGAAAATGAGGAACACTGGCTGGAGGAACAAAAAAAAAAAGAAAACTGAAATGGGAAGGTGGGGGTGGGTGGGGTTGTTTGGCTATAATCTATAATGCTCCAAAAGCCATGCTCCTGCTCCCAGGCGGAGAATATCTTTCTTCTCCTTATTGTGTCTTCTGACTTCGATGAGTTGTTTTCATGTAAAGAAAAAAACCTATAGGCTTGACCTCCTCGCTGTTTCGCCTGCAGCCATTTTGCAGATCGTATGTTTTCAATGCCTTATCCTTGGGGAAGAGAGATCCAAATCAAACTGCTATAAATATTTCAGTGTTCTCTCCTGCTCTATTGGACCTTTGGCTAATACAGTTGCTGTTGAAGTCAGACAGAATTTCTTCTGCTTACATTTGCTATTAAATTGCCAGCCAAAATCTCATCTGGTACAGTACTTCATTAAGGAGACATCCTTCATGTCCATCTTATTTCAATAAATAAATAAATTAATAAATTAATTAATTAATAAATGGGGACTTGTTTCCCTTTTACATAGATTTCTTACAAAATGTATTTATTTATTTTATTTATTTATTTATTTTTTACCTTTCATGACTCAAGTGAGACCACCATAAGAAGTTCTTCCCAAAAAACTGAAAAGCAGGAAGGTCTTCTGAGGAATATCCAAACATCTGTTAACCATCTGATGGTACTTGGAGCAAAGCCAATGGCACTCAAAAATGAAAATGTGTTCATTATGAAGGCATAATCAACTTATATATATATGGATGAGACTCACTTTAGCTAAAAAAAAAAGAGACAGAGGGAGAGAGAGAGAGAGAGAGAGAGAGAGAGAGTAAGAAAGAGAAATAAGATGTGTTAAAGACTGTTCACAGGATGCTGATGATTAACCTTACAATCTGACACTAAATCTCTAAAACCACTCGAGCTCAAACACGAAAACATTGAAGAGATCCCTTTGCTCCGGTCTTGCAATTATGGAAAGTTTTCTACTTGTTTATTTATTCAAAGTGAATGCAAAAATATCTGTCATTAATTAAAGGACCATTGAAGAGGGATAAAACAGTCCTCAAACTCAGCTTTTTGTATATCCAAATGGACAGTCCATTAGACTCACCACTTAAAAAATATATATATTTTTTTATCAGCTTGAGTCATGCATGTTGACAAGAGCTCTGACAACAATCCATATCTCGTGGTTGCTTGGTGCTTGATGAACACATTAGCAGGAGAAACTCTTGGACTCAGTCCAGTTAATCAATTCTCACTGAGACTCTTTTTGCACAGACACATATTTACCACCAGCATGAGGGTGTCAGTTCACCTGGCAACCAGAGCAGCCAGATCTCAGGAGAAGTGAGTAGCAGTTTTAAATATGTTACTTTGCACAGTTGGGTGTGTGTAAAGTACCGGCTAGAAAAATTCTCCAATAGGCTTGTGACCATTGATAAAAAAAAAGAAAATACCTACCATTACACCACAGCAAACATTTCATCCCTGCCGAAACAACTGAGAATTTTTAAACATTATACTTTTGTACATAGACTACGAAGTATTTGTACATTAAGCTGTTCAAGGTCAAATCTGAATCATTTCTACAGAAATGGATTTTTGATTTGCCAGTGAGCACCAAATCAAGGAAATTGGTGCTTTTGGGAAATCCTGAAACTGTAAAACTGTACATCAGCTTGTGACCTTAGATTTTGGTAGAGCATTCATTTTCTCCCGCTTATTCGTAATTCGGGTAGCGGTCTAAGCAGGCCCCCGCCTGCTGCCCAATTTTTACAGCACCGTCCCTTACGGTTCCTCCTGCAGGTGGTGAGCCCACGGGAAGGCGGCCCCACGTCACGGACCTTGATATTTCCCTCGTAAGGGACCCCCGCAGCATAGAGGGTTAAGGGCCTTGCTCAAGGGCCCAAGAGTGGCAGCTTGGCGATACCAGGGCTTGAACCCCAGACCTTCCGTTTGGCAACCCAGCGCCTTAACCGCTGGAGCCACCACTCCCCCTAAAGATATAACATAATTAAAAGGTTTATAAAAATTATCTACAGATTTATAAACTGAATTGTTCATTGTTGTATGAAAAGAAAAACAAAGACAAAATGCCATTAAATTCTTACTCTGTAAATCCCCTCAGCGACCTCTGACATAAAAACAGAACATAAAAAAAACTAAATTATTTATACTAAATATTGCAAGCCATAATGTGTGTGTATACTGTATGTGTTTATGGCCAAATGACCTGTTTATGTTTTTTGATCATGCCATTTAATCCCCAATTACAGTGAAAAAATCTCCACTCTTTTGGGAAGATGTTTCACTAGATTTTGGAGTTTGGCCCTTAACCCTCAACTGCTTAGTTGTATAAATGAGATAAAAGTCACTCAGAATAAGGGCGTCTTCCAAATGCCGTAAATGTAAATATAAATGCACAAGGACATGTTCCATACATTGTCATGCTGGAACAGGTTTGGGTCTCATATTTCAACTAAAGGTAAAGGTTAATGCTACTGCATCCAAAGACATCCTATATTATTGTGTTTTTATATCATTAAAAAATCATATACCAGAACCAGAACACATGAAATTCCTGTAGCACCCAAGCTTTGCCCTTTGTCCAGATTCAGCCTCATCATTAGTCCTTGTAATCCATAATACTTAGTATCTGGATCCTTTTCTGGTCTGGGTTAAGGATCCTTATTCTGGTATTGTCAAACAGGTTACACACAAAGGACTAATGCACATCAGCTAGAAAAATCAACTAAAATTCAGTCACTCTCTAAACTCTTTTTTTCGTTGCTCTGTTTTGGACAGAGACCCAAATGGCCCCAAGGTGAGCACAGAGACATAAATTGCAGAGCAGTGTTAGGGTTATTGACAGAACAATAGGCAGCTGGGAATAGATGGGCCTGCTAGTTGTTTTCCAAGCAGTGTAAACAGGATTAGCATTGGCAGATTGCAGAGAGAACAGATAAAAACAGCTGCTTTGTAGCAGACAGATTCGAATCTCCCTTGATGAACTGCACCGGAGTATCTTACAGCAGGCCTGCTGGTTGGAGCGAAAACAGAGAAAGCAGGATAAAGAAAAGAACCATTGCAATGTCAAGTATTGTACTTGACTGAGAAATTATTGAAGGGGTTTCAACAGTTTATCCTAATACAACTTTAGGCAAAACATCCTAAATATATAACAAAAATCCAGTCATGTCCAATTTACTTGGATTGCTATATAAAAAATGTCGTGATTAATACGTACGTTGGCATTTTTCATATTATGACAGACAACAGCATACATCAGAATCTAATATGTAAGGTATAAAACAAAAAGGGGCGAATGTTTTTATAGCTAAATAATCAACAGAGCATATCCAGTTTTACTGCAGTTATACCAAAGAGAGTTTACATTTTTTTTCAAAATGTATTCAAATACATTCGACCATTTATATTTACATGGTAGAGGTAGAGCTGCATTTTCCTGGAAACAGAACAGGAAAAGAACATCTGATTTGATTATGTATACTTTGTATTTTTGTATAATTTTTTTTGTCAATACAAAGGCTTGTTTGTTTAAAGGCCATGTGTTAGGCCATGCAAATCTTATGGTCAGTTGTGAAAACTGACCATAAGATTTGCATGTGCCTTTTGAACACCTCATTCACATTTACTGGTATAATAACCTTCACTTTTCTGAGAAGATGTTCCATTATATTTTGAAATGTGCTCATGGAGATTTGTGCTTATTCAGACATAAGGATGTAAGCAAAGGCCGGTGTAGAGTGTGGATATCTGGGGTGCAGGAGCATTCCGATTCATCCCAAAGGTGCTCAATAGGGTTCATTTTAGAGCTCTACAGCAGGCCACTCAAGATGTTCTATTCCAGCCCATGTACACAATGTATACACTGTATACAATATTGTGTATGACATATGGCTGGAAAAGCCATGTTTCACAATACCTTTGTCTATATAATGTAGTGTGTGTATATATATATATAAGTAACCAGAACAAAAGCTAGCAAAACTATTATAGCAGTTTTTCCCCTTGTAGTTATTGAAACCGAATCTATTTGTTGACCTGATAATATTAGCTATAACCTGCCACTTCAAGCTGTGGTCAATGTGGGTACTTTGCTCTAATGAGACAGCAATAAAAGCCCGAACTCTGATGAGCTCCGGCAGCAATCTGTTCAATCAAACACTGTCGTGTTATTAGGACTCCAGGGTTTTGCCGGTGACATGGCTGAATTATGTGTTTAGAGGAAATTGATGACACCTTCAATGTTTCAATGAGCAACAGGCAATTCTGTCTACAATCCATTTGCCATAATGATACTGTGGACTGGACTGGCCACACATATACACAGAAAGAAAGAGAGAGAGAGAGAGAGAGAGAGAGAGAGAGAGAGAGAGAGAGAGAGAGAGAGAGAGAGAGAAAGATCTATGGTTAGGGTTAGGTCTAGAGTGTTAGAGGTTAGAGCAGGGGTCACCAACATGGTGCCAGTTTGCCCGCAAGGACCACATGAGTCGCCCACGGGCCTTTTCTAAAAAATAGCTCACGATAGCGCCTTGAGCTGCATCACATTTTTTTGTTGCTATTCTTTTTTAAATCACACTTGCATTGGTATAAAGTCATATACAGTTATATACGTTTATATAAGTTATCTAAATAAAGTTTTGCATATTGATATTTATCTGTTTCCTACCTTGTTAAATCCTTGTTGATAATTATTGTGAGAAATCATTAACATGATCAGTGTCTTCACATAGATGAATATCATTAATTATTATTAATAACATATAATTAAAGGTAAATTGAGCAAATTTGTTATTTTAGAAGTGTGTATCAAACTGGTAGCCCCCACATTAATCGGTACCCAAGAAGTAGCTCTCAGTCTCAAAAAGATTGGTGACCCCTGGATTAGAGTGAGAAATGCAAGCAAACTATCTAACACTGATAAAATAAACCAGGCCATTGTTGAGTTTTCCTGTCTAATGACCCACTACCATTCTTACTTTCTGTTTTTATGCACGGCAATATTAATGACTTTCTCCTTAAGGCCACTTACACCCTGGTTATCCAGTGCAAGACTCTTTCCCCAAGCAGCTTGGCGATACATTTTTCTTTCCAAAATATTATGCATCCGACTGATCATCGGGAGGACAGCAGTAAATCATGGATGTGCAAGCGAGGATCGAAAGCAATTACCATTAAAACGCCACTGGTGCTCCTGCACTCCGCGTGCCCTGTGCTTGAATCTCGATGCACTGAGCTGTGTGTTTGTGTGTGTGCGCGCAATTTAAGCTTGCCGATCAATATGTCCGTGCAGTTAGTGGCCAACAACTCCCTTCAAGTGCCTTTGGACCCGTTCTCCCGCACCAAATGTCAAAACGCTGCCACTCGGGAGCGTTTCAGAGGGGGAGAAATTGTTCTTGTGAAACATTATTGACATGGTTTAACCCACATTTCCAGCATCCAAGGGGAGGAAAGTCAATTCTCATTTGGAAAGAGATCAAGGAAGGTAAAGCGTTGGGGAAAAGAAGGAAAGGGGGAGGGGGGTCTCCTTAGGACCGTCCTAGCTTAGAGATCACACGGGTCAGGGGAGTAGGGTCAGGAGCTCAGAGGTCACTGAGCCCAAGGTCAAGGTGGTAGCAAGACGCTGGGATTCATCGGCACCATGCCCTAGCTGCCAATCAATACCATTAAAAAGACTGACTGATCTATTGGACCCTGCCTCCATTCTCCATCCTGCTGCTTTTTTTTTTTTTTTGGTCACATCCTTCCTCAAGCTATGTCCACTTCACCTCATCTGCTTCCCTTTATCTCTGTCTCTTTTTTGCTCATTCTCTATCTAACCAGTTTCATCTTGATTGAACCACCCTTCCCCATCTACCAACCCACCCATGCCTCCCCCCCCTCCCCCCCCCCCTCCCCCCGCCACCCCAGTGCCCGTGAGGAGCTGGACAAACTTGGAGAGAGATTGGTCCCATATTGTTTGAACAGCATTTTATTAAGCTTGCTCTCTTCAATATTTACATTGGTGCATTTGAGAGTCTGAAGCCGCATAAAGCAATTACACACATGACCAAGTCGATAGCCAAAGAAACAGCGGAAGCCTTTATCTTCCTAGCGCCAATTCTTCTGTTCTGCCGTAAGATGTAGTTTGCATTTCAATTAAACGGGGGCAAAACGGTGGCGTCTTCTTCAAAGTCAGTGTCGAGGAAAACGCACTGACGCTGACTCTTTGTGACAGCAAAGAGAATTAGACATGCAAGGGATTCAAACGCGAAAACCAATATGCACGCTCGGGGTGTATGCGCTTTGTTTTTTTGTTTTTTACATTTTGTAATCGAGTGAATGGGAATATCGGGTTATTGTATGACGAGTGCTTCATTTGTTGAACTATTACTTAAAGAAAGTGGAGCGATCTCGGATTAGATTTTGGCTTACAAGTACAAGGAAACGACTCGACAGATTTCCGTGAGATGCTCGACCAGAAGCATTTGGAGACTATTTGAGATTCCGGCTCATGCTTACAGAGTGCACGCAGTGTGATGGTGGAGGAGGAGGGACGGCATCGCTAATCATGCCCGTGGTCCTCCAAAAACAAACGCAATTACAGAGTTAATTGTGTTCCGAGTTTGGAGGCAGCGAGAGAAGTCAGCATCTCCTGGGTGCTGACAGAGCAGAGAGCATGGACCGTAATTGGCCACAGGGAAGAGGAAGATTGTGGAGGACTGAGGGTGGGCTGGAGTGCTTTTTGGAATGGAGTGTGCGTGTGCGTGTGTGTGTGTGTGTGCACGTGTGTGTGTGTGTGTGTGTGTGTGTGTGTTGACAGGCCTTTGAGATGACATGACATGGCTTCCCAATGGCGTGTGTGTGTTTACTTAGTATGCAGGAGACGTGAAGGCTCTTCCACAATGAATTATTAGTGATGAGTTCGAAACCTCTCACCTAATAGAGGAGGGCTGTGAAGCTTTTTGACTTTGCTAGAGTCGGTTCCTGTGAAAAAGGAAAGAAAGACAGGGTGTGTTTGTGTGTGAGATTGAGAGAGAGCGAGCGACTGAGAGAGACATAGTGTGAGGATGGATGAAAGGCACCAGATGTGCTTCCCTTCGGAGCCATACAGCCATGCGTGTCGTGTAGCCCGAGGAGCTAACAGTAAATATTACGATATCACAAGATGCTCCCTGCAAACACCATTTTGTGCTCTCTCAGTCAATTCCCTTTTCCCCCCTCCGGTGCTGTGCCTTGATGGAACAAACTCTGGGAGAACGAAAACACACACCCGAGCACATATTTCAGAGCCAAAAAAAGAAAAAAAAAAACACCATGGCATGCTCCTTTCGTAGCACATTACGGTCAGCTTAAGTCATGATAGAAGCGGGCGTAAATCAACACGCCCCCATCAGGAGAGAGAGATGGCTCTTTAAGAGCTTTTCTGCAGAATAATGGCAGTCGCAGGGATTCATGGGATTGCTTTCTGCTTCCTGTGGCGTCAAGGTTTTTTTTTTTCTTTCTCTCTCTCTTTATCGTTCTTTTTTTGTCATTTGGTGTTGAGCAGCAATGTCGTCCCCACCCCTGGTGCCCAGCAGATGGGCTTATGCGTGGGGAAATGAGCCGGGAGCAAGCTCTCTCACTCTCTTTCTCTCGCTCCCTCCATCCCTTTCCCTCCCCCATGTCCCAGGGCTGCAGACACTCGTCTTGGAGCTGTGTGACAGCGAGAGCTCAGTGGGAGGCGGTTTTGGTCGAGTGGGGCCCAGACGCAGGGGCCCATCTCAGGCTTGCGCTACCGGAAAATCTGCCTCTTCACGCTCTGATGACTGCACCCGTGGCACTGTGATGAGCAAAATAAAAAAAAATAAAAAACATGACCATGTTTGCCATGAGAAAAATACACACCTGGCGAGCCAAGTTGGAATATTTGCTCCTCAAGATCTCTGTCCAGCTCAGTGCTTTGTCTCTGTAACTGTATTTTATTCTTGCGATCAGAGAACGAATCTAGTCATTAATTAATGTAGTAATTACGAGCAACACTGTTTATCCAGCAATATAATATAAAATGCTTTTTTGCCATTTTTTATCTCATGCTTGTAATAGCATAGTAGTATTTTTTTATTCTTTCATGCTTTTGTATTACATTTGACATCAAAGGAATATATATATATATAAGTTTTCATGCAGCTTTTCATGTTTTCATGCAGCTATGCAATGTATATATATATAGTTTTCATGCAGCTATGCAATGTATATATATATATATATATATATATATATATATATATATATATATATATATATATATATATATATATATATATATATACATTGCATAGCTGCATGAAAACTTGTGGCACAATACAGTTCAATACATTTATGGTCACTATCTTACTTGCCTTGCTTTTGGCTTGTATAGTCCAGACAGAAGGCTGCTGGTGTTCAGCCTCAAGCAGACTTCCAAATGATCATGGTTATGGTGGAAAAGTATTTGGACTAAATAATCTTAATCTTTGGTAAAGGTTTACTTACATAAATAAGTGAAGCCACTAAGCTCACTATTTTTGCAGTAGCTCACACACATTTGACCATTTGTGTGTGGTGACCCGTGTGTAAAAAGGGAAGAAAACTCAGACTGGCTCCCCTCTCCGCCAATCAAGTGGCAAATGCCATAGAGAGGCAGACGATAGACTAGAGAGGATAGATTAAAAAAAAAAGTTAATGGAATGCAAACTACCCATGCTACCTTTCCATATACCGGTCAATCACGATCAACGTATTGGGCAGACCTGTACTAGGCACAAATCCATTTTGGACAATTTGTCCCAAGAAAAAAAAAAAATGTCACAATCTAAAATCTCGATTTGGAAAAAAAACAGCAAAAGTAAAAATTCAACAAAAAATTATTGAAATTTTTTTATTGACTAGAATCAAGACACCTTTATAGATAAAGTCTGAATTTCCCATTACATAAATATTGCTGAAACATTTTGAGGAGTTTAATTGCAAACTATGAATACGGCCCCGTGAGACCTAATTTTCGACCTAAGCTATTGTCCGTACTGAAACAATGTAAATAAAGTGTCTAACGTGTTCGGTTTCCACGCACATACACACACACACACACACACACACACACACACACACACACACACACACACACACACACACACACACAAAATTATAACATCAGGCATCTCTGTCTTACCACCAACTCAAGCACAGTCGTGCACTTTATAATAGAGCACTGAGCCTGCTGAAGTGCTCTCAGAACAGGAGTGTATTCACTAAGGTAAGATATGCATAAACATATGCTCTTGCTAGGCCCACACACTCTCACACACACACTTTTTTCTCCTGTGCTGCTTTCTCCTGGTTCGCTTTCCCAATTCCAACCTTTCTTTTGTTGACTTCTGCCTTTTTCTTTATGCAGAAAAGACACGACAAAGATTGTACAGTCTCAAAGTCAAACCTGTCTGCAAATCCCCACTGCGCTCTCAGCTGCCCTCTAAAGTGGACGTTTCCCTTTCTTTTGGTCGCATCTTAATTGATGAATCATGATGGTTTAATGCAATCAGTGTCCAAGGCAATCACCCAGATAAGTGGCCGGGGGAAGCAGGGTCTTCAGAGATGGTGACGGCAGGGTTCTGGAAGGTCAGGCTGTTAAAGTTTCATTTCACTGGAAATACGACGACAGTCAGCAAGTTCTCTGTGTGCCACCAGCAGGCAGCCAAGCCTTATCCTTATCAAATTCCCAAGCCTTTTTTTTTACTTTAAATTACAAATTACCCTGTGCACTGCACTGGAGCTAGAACTGACTTTATTAAAGCACGTCCAGCATATGCCTCCATTCAGGCAAATATGTTGATCTATTGATGCCTAAAACTGGCAAGATTTTTGAAATTTATGTGTCAATGTCTTAAACTTGAGTTCCCTGAAACTTGATCGAAATAACACAAAATATTATATTGCATGACATACAAACATTTATGATTTAAATTACCACTCGACTGAACTCTACACTGATGGCTTACTGAAGCTTTACTGCAGTAATCATGCTGTTCTTTTCCAATCTGTACATTTACTATCATTCTATTTTATTATCCTGTAAATAATAGCATTATTTTATTCAATCATTCTATTCGATTATTCTGTATATAATTCATCATATATCCTAGCATATCCTCATCTGTATATACACTGTGTATAAGTGATGTACATACATTGTACATATCCCATATTGTACATTTTTATTTCCTACATTCTTTACACATATTGTGCCTTATACACGTCCTAAACTAATTTAACTTCCGATATACATTTATGTTACGTTTAAGTTTATATACATTGACCAGGCACATTTTAACAATATAACATTATGACCAGTGAGTGAATAACACTGATTATCTCTTCATCATGGCGCCTGTTAATGAGTGGATATAGGCATCAAGTGAACATCTTGTCCTCTAAGTTGATTTATTAGAAGCAGGAAACATTGGCAAGGGTAAGGATTTGAGCGAGTGTGATGAGGGCCAAATTGTGATGACTAGACGACTGGGTCAGGACATCTCCAAAACTCCAGCTTTTGTAGGCTGTTCCTGGTCTGCAGTGGTTAGTATCTATCAAAACTGGTCCAAGGAAGGAACAGTGGTGAACCAGTGACAGGGTCATGGGTTGCCAAGGCTCATTGATGCACGTGGGAAGTGAGGGCTGGTCTGATCCTGGACAGATGAGCTCCTGTAGCCCAAATTGCTGAAGAAGTTAATGCTGTTAATGCTCGAAGGGTTAGGACTATTTTGGCAGTAAAAGGGCCAAATCTATCTATCTATCTATCTATCTATCTATCTATCTATCTATCTATCTATCTATCTATCTATCTATCTATCTATCTATCTATCTATCTATCTATCTATCTATCTATCAACAAGAGATACCTGTGCTTTTTTAGCATCTATATTTCTCATTAGTTTGAAAAATTTTATAGCTTTTATCACTATTACCCCCCCCCCCACACACACACACACACACACACACACCCACACACACACACACATGCATACATTCATATCTGTCTTCCTCTGAGCGATGCCCAGCATGATGTTATCAGCATTCAATTGGTGAGGTAGGCAAAGCAGAACAATTGCGACACGATTAAGCCCCGGCTACAGTTTATTCTTGCGTCCTGGCCTCTATCTGAGAAAATTCAATAGACTAACCTTAAGAATTTAATTGATGCTGCCAACGGGATTACAAAGCCAAGGCTCGACAGGGGCCTGGGACAGCTGATTAGCAATGGAGTAATTGTTAATTGATTGATGTATCTCCTTACCTCTCTCCATGGACCTTTTATAAAGCCTCTTTTTTCCACAACGGCCGCTGGCTACAGCTGGACAGGGCATTACCATATATCTTCCTCATTTTCTCATAGAGGACGAAAAAAAGAAGCTGAGGTCAGACTCTGGAGGAGTTGACCGGTTCCTCATGCTTAAGCTTACAAAAGAAACTGACACACAAACCCAGTGAGGTGAGTGAGGTTTTGTCTATAGTCTTCTCTCCATTTTTTTTATGTTTTCAGCTGATGGATTTGCCCTTTTCAGAGCATGTGACAACTGATAAAATTAAAAAACAATTGAGTTATATTTGCTGCTATAATAATCTCCACTCTTCTGGGATAACGTTCCACTAGATTTTGGTGTGTAGTTCTGGAGATTTGTTTTCACTCAGTCAAAAAAGTGTTCTAATGTCTCAGTTTTGCAATTCATCCCAAAGGAGTTTAATATGGTTGAGGTCAGAACTCTATAGCAGGCCATTTAAGATCTTCCTCTAAAACTCACATAAAACATATCTTCAAGGAACTTGCTTTGTACATATTGGTTAAAATATTGAAACAGGTTGGGCCTACTAAATATAAAGGAATATTTAATGACTGCATCCAAAGACATTCTATAAAAAGTGTGCCTTCAACTTTGTGGTAATAATTTGGTGAAAAACCACGTATGGCTGGAATTTGGGAAATGTCCCAATACTAGATCCCATTAGATTGATTCAATGTGTTGTTGAGTTCTTACCATGGTTGTTTATGGGGTTACCATAGACTTCAAACAAATCAGGCCATTCTGGGTGCCAGTCTCAAGGTGGTATTTTCTACATCATAACATTTTGTACCTTTCTGTAATAAACTCTCTAGACTAGGAGTATCCAATCCTATCCAGAGAATATTCATTCCAATCAAGCAGGAGCAACACCTGGTTCCACACTTATAATTTATCTTACGTTTCTATAGACTCTTCTGCTTGATTGAAATTAAAAACTGCATAAACACGATTTCTTTTTAAATAGGCTTCAATATTTAAGATTCAAGATTTTATTTGACACAAGCATAGTTATATACAGAATACAACTGGTGGTGAAATGTAAAAATAAGATTGACAATTAAGATTAAAAAAGATTGGAAACTCATGCTATTGACTGTTATGTGTCATGAGCCAGTCTGTGTTTCAGCAACAACATAAATAATCAAGCATGTGGGCTTAATAAAGTATCCAGAATGTATATATACATATGGCAATATACCATAAACTTTTATGATTCATTGCATTTCTTCCACATTCAATGCAATTTCTCTTACTAGGGAGGATTTTTAGGCAGTTGATCTTTTCATGGTTGTCAGCTGGCAATCCCCTCCATCCTCCTTTATCCTCACTGGGATGGTCATTAAGGGATTACATGCTAACTTGGCAGGCTGGAGAGAATCCCATGATTAAGATAACGTTCTTCATAGAGAGCCGGACCTCATAGCCTAAGCTCCAGCAGCTCATTTTTACATCCTCTTCGTGTTAAGCATTGACCTCAATTCAGATTGGTGCTGTTCTTTACATCCTCCCAGCACAAAATGCAGACCTCAGTTCAACAAGACGCCACATTCATGAGTCAAATATATGGCAGAGGGCCAAAGACTGGCATGAATCAAAGCATGATTCTGGCACTTTCCACTTAAGGTGGATAAGCAGACTTTTCCCAGATCAACTTTACTTGGCTTTGAAGTGCAAGTATTAAAACATTTTGATATTATCAGAAAATATGATAACATCAAAATGTTGATGTTTTGACAAAATCTGCAAAAAAAAAAGGAGTATTATTAAGATTATATGTACTTAATCTGAAACATAGAAACTGTTTTAAATATAGTATGCTAGAAAGCTAGCTAGTAATGATCAGATATCAGACAGTTATACCGCTATATATATATATATATATATATATATATATATATATATATATATATATATATATATATATATATATATATATATATATAATTAATTTCTAATTCTGTCACCTGATAGGAATTATGTTAATAAAGATAGTAAAAAAATCTAATTTGACTAACATCATTTTATGCAACCGTACATCAATCAGTAAAAATTTTTAATTTCCCAAAAGTGTGTTAATGCGAATGGACATGACAAACAGGTAATTTGACCATAAATGCCTCTGTAAAAACATTTCTTTACGAGTTACTTCACAAAACTCAAGGCTCAAGGAACTCAAGTGCAAAATTCACATCAAATTCAAAGTTAAAATATATAAAATGATAAATTAGTATAATCTATAGTTCTGGTTCATGGCAGTTCATTCAGACTTGTATTTGTATATTTGTATATTCACTGTGTCTTGTTTGCATTGCATTTTTGACTTGAATATTTGTCCCTAGATCTATGAGGAAAGTTTGTAAAGCTAGTCCGAGTGCTAGTGCTAGCGTCATGCTAAACTGTTGGCAGATAAGCGGGCTATGATAAACTGTGCTAAAAAAAAAAATAAAAAGGCTGCAGCAATAGCTTGTGTTTTTTGCTTGAATCTAAAAAGGCACAGATTTCAGCTCGTGTAAAAGATGATGTTCTGACGATGCACAGCTTTACCCAACGCTGGAAAAAGCCTATATTTTCTAAATGGTTTGGTCGAACAAAGAGCTTTTAAATGTCCATTAAATGGTCGTTGAACTCCTAAATCCTAATATTATCATATCATTTGTGTTCATTCCATACCTACACAGCACAAAGAGATGAATTAAACCATGGGAGATGCTTAGAGTCTCTTATTTGCCTCTGGGCCATGTGTAGGTTGCTTATTAATGTATTATTTATGCCATTGTACAAATGGAGCTATTGTATTCTGGCTTTCATCAGGCTAGCAGTTTTCCAAATGACCGAGTAAGCCAAGTACTTACTCATTGTTGGAAAAAACAGGCTTACTGGGGAAATTAACTTCCAAGTGAAACTGAGATTTAGGATAAGGGGTGGCCTGGAGTGGCTATTGCCACGGCTGAAATATAATTTCTCAACTCAGAGGCCAATCAATCGTTATTGAATTTTAGAGTACAAGGTTTATCCAGCCACAACATATAAGCAAATTAAATATTGTATAATGCATATTAGTACAATAGTACACATGAATAGCGCATAATGATTTGTATTATGTAAAATGTACAGGATTAGTAATAGATTAGATCAGATTAGATTAGATTAGATTAGATTTTACTTTGTCATTGTGCAGAGTACAAGTAGGGGGTAATTGGAATACAGTTAATCCACTGCAGTTTTTGCACAGTGAAGATTAAAGTCCAAAATTTGTGAAAACTGGAGAGACAATGAGACCCACGCTGTGCATGCGCCACAATCTTGGTCTATATCCAATATAGTATGTCAATTTTTATGTAGGCAACCTACAAAGGAGCCAAACATTTATTCAAAAATTATTGTATTTGTCTCACAGTATATTCCATGTTTAAAATAACAGTAGTTCAGGCAAATTATTGTAGTTTATTAACAATTCCCAGTAACCATTGTAGCATTTAAACATGGCTTTCACAGTCTTCACTTCCTAGCACTCTTGTTCACCCAGTTAGTGACTCAGCACATACTCACAATCCACTATACTGTATAAGATACAATCATACATTCATATCTTCATGAGAGAGAGAGAGAGAGAGAGAGAGAGAGAGAGAGAGAGAGAGAGAGAGAAGAGGGGTGACAGGAAATTCACCTTCAAGCATTTCATATGTTGTAGCCCAATTCATCTTCCAAACTGTAGAGTCTTGCTTTCTGTGAAAAATTTGTAAAAACAAATAACAGTGCTTTAACCTTTATTCTCATATCTATCCAGTTCTATGCATATTGATGTTCATTCATAAGTTTTAAGACGTTCATCCTATGCATTGCATGCATTCAATTGTGATTTAAAAATCAATAATGTGTCTCTTTAACTACATGATAATTAACCATCTTTCATCAACACTACACTAATAAAAAGGCATTAAAAGCCACTATGTAGTGTATATACTTTCTGCTTTTGCATCTGATAACATGCTTAGATTCCGCAATGTGTCCAGTTATTTCAAGCCTTATGTGAAAGTGACACCCAACTAGATAGGTATGTTTTTAGTTGAATGGAAGAGATTATGCAACATTTTTCAGTCACCAGGTGCCTTTCTACATTAAATGCTGTTCCAAGTATGCAATGGATCTGATATATTGCAGTATATGCAAAGCATATGTTCATATGTTGCATTGAACGAGGAAAATGAGAGAGAGAGAAGGTTGGATGGTGTGGAGATGGTAGGAAGAGAGAGCAGCATTTAGGAGGATGAAGAGTGGAAAGTTGGTTAGACCAGTTGACATACTAGTAGAAGCATGGAGATGTTTAGGAGAGATGGCAGTGGAGTTTTTACCAAGATTGTTTAACGGGATTTTAGAAGGTGAGAAGATGCCTGAGGAATGAAGAAGCAGTGTGCTGGTACCGATCTTTTAGAATAAGGGAGATGTGCAGACCTGCAGTAACTACAGGGGAATGAAGTTAATCAGTCACACCATGAATTTATGGGAAAGAGGTGACTATCTGTGAGCAGCAGTATGGTTTTATGCCAAGGAAGAGCACCACAGACGCATTAGTTGCTATAAGAATTTTGATGGAGAAGTATAGAGAAGGTCAGAAGGAGTTGCATTGTGTGTTTGTGGATTTAGAGAAAGCTTACAACAGGGTGCTGCGAGAGTAGTTGTGGTATTGTTTGAGAAAGTCAGGTGTGTCAGAGAAGTATGTAAGGGTGGTGCAGGACATGTATGAGGACAGTGTGACAGCAGTGAAGTGTGCAGTAGGAACAACAAACTGGTTCAAGGTGGAGGTTGGACTGCATCAAGGATCGGCTCTGAGCCCTTTCCTGTTTGCAGGGGTGATGGACAGGTCGACGGATGAGGTCAGACAGGAGTCTCCATGCACTATGATGTTTGCTGATGATATTGTAATTTGTGGTGAGAGTAAGGAGCAGGTTGAGAAGAGCCTGGAGAGCTGGAGGTACGCGCTGGAGAGAAGGGGAATGAGTCAGTTGGAGTAAGACATGTGTGTGAATGAGAGTAAGGGACGTCTCCAAGGACCGTTACCACATCTGCGATTTCATCATGGACAATCATGGTGATTTGAGTGGCATGTCTGCTTCAAGATACCAGAAGAACATCACTAGAGGACAGCAAGAGACCAGGAAGACCTTCAACAAGCTCAACCCCCAAAAATATCAAAAACATTCGACAGACCAGACCATCAAATATATATATAGCCACACTGGTGGTCTGTAATTATAGAAAATAGAAGGTTATGTACATAATTGTGGGTCAACAAATGTTGTGATGTTGTGATGTTTAGTGTTTGGCAAGGAAACAAGCGAAGACTAAATCCATTTGATTCCACCATTCTCTCTACTTTGCACAAATCTGCACAGGTTAGGATTATTTCAAACAAATTCAATTATCTACTGACACTAGTAACAATTTCACAGTTAAGCATGTAAATAAATGAATCTGCGATGGCACAGTCAGAGAGAATATGTCCTTCCTCTAATTGAAACCTGGGATTCGGATTACATCGTACTCCAGTTGGCCAAAATCAACCGTATCTGATTTGTCATTAGGTAATTAGGAATGGTAATGCTAATAAAGCACCTTTTCCGTAAGAGCTCTCCTCGCAAGCAAATTAATCACAGGGCTCAGGCTGCAACAGCGGCGGTGAAGTGCACGGCTTATGGGCAGTCACTTTAGTTTGTTCAAGCTGATATGAAAAGCAGGGAACACTGATAATGATGTCTAGAAGATTGTACAGGGTGGGGTGGGGTGATTGGGAGGGTTCAAAGGAAAGCGATTGAATCTCTATTTCTGTGCATGCTCATCTTTTATTGCATTAATGAGAAGGGCTGGATTTGCTAAAACGCCCAAGCTCTTAAAATATGACAAGGCATTTTGTAGCAATTACAAAAAAAAAAAAAAAAAAAGGATTTCGATATTAGAAAGGCATCAGGCCATTAGTGGGTAATTTGTGTGTGCGTATTGTGCATGTGTGTACTCATTTGAACAGCTCATACTAATATGGAGATTATTAGTGAGAGTTTACAGCCGTAACATGAAAATCTATCACAATAAAATAGCAGTCCAATACGATGTTGGACGTCTGTTCAGAGGGTCATGAGTTCAAATCCCAACACTGTGCAAGGCCTTTCCCCCTAGACTGCTCAGTTTTATAACCGAGATAAATGTAAGTAGCTCTAAATAACATCTACCAAATAGAATAGATTGTAATATGAACCAACTGACAGGGATGATTTCTGTTAAAACGATCAGATAACATGTTTGTGATGTTTTCATTAGTAGCTTGAAGGACAACCAGGTACCTACGAATAGCCTTTATAGACCTAATACAAAAAAGACCCCATGCACTACAGTACATGGGCAAAAGAATCAGGACACGATCTTGCAAATTAATTTGCTCCCTTTCTTCTGCATGTTGCTAGTTTTTGACATATGCAAATGTAACTAGTTTTGCCGGGTTATATATATTCAGTAATAGGTTGGTGTGATGCATCACAGCAGCAGCTTTTAGGGGGGGTGTAATGTGGTAGTTCAGTGGTTAATCCTCTGGGTTACTAATCGAAAGGTTGCAGGTTCAAGCCTGCCACTCTTGGGCCCTGGAGCAAGGCTCCTTAACCCTCTATGCTCCAAGGCCCTGTACTCTGACTCCAGCTTCCTAACATTGCTAGGAAATGCAAAGAAAGAATTTCACTGTAATGAACAAGTGACAAGTATAAAGTTCCTTTAACTGCCCTGAGATGAAACACATCACAGTGTTTTATTCATTTTATACCATTCCTTCATTCACTTGTTCGTTTATAGTTATGGTTTACAAAGATATTTATAGTTATAAATATATATATATATATTTATTTTTAAAAAGAATATTGCATGTACACTGTAGGATGTCTTTTGGATTTGATAGAATTAAATATTAACTTGAACTAAGACAATGCTGTGCACTAAGATATGCATTACATATCTATATTATGGGTTGGAGTGGAGGACCTTGAGTGGCTTTTGAAAGCCTATTGAACACCTTTGGACTGAATTGAAATGCTGACTGCACCCCAGAGCTCCTTACCATACATCAGCACCTGATTTTAAAAAAGCCCTAGGAAAGACTGAAAAAAAAAGACTGAATGAGCACAAATCTCCATAGCCACACTCCACAATCTAGTGGAATGTCTTATCCGAAGAGTTGAGGTTATTATAACAGTAAATGAGGGCCACATGTTCAATGGGATGTTCAGAAAACACATATGGTCCTATGGTCAGGTGTCCACAAATTTCTGTTCATACAGTACATAGAGCTATGTTAGTTTGATTAGTTTGGATGGTTAGTATAGAGTTAACACTAAAGTTGTGCACAACAGTATTCAGAACACAATAAATACCTACATCTCTTCGGTTTTGTTTAAGTCAGACTTCCATCATTGCTGGGGGTTTTTTGTGTGTTTGTTTATCCAGGATACTTGCTTTTTAAGCATTACAGATGACCTCCATATTAAACTGCACATGTTTAATTGCATTGTTAGCACAGAAAAAAATACAGCATGTGCACACAGTGAGTGCATTTTGTGGGTGTATGATTGTTTATGTGCATGTGTGTTGGTGCACAATCACAATTGTCTTGCAAATGCATTTGCTGCACTTTTACAGTACATGTTGCAAGTTTCTCTTACGGTGCAGAGCAGGGGTCAAGAAATATAACTAGTGTTGCCAGGTCTCAGAAAAATTTTCATCTCAACTACATTTCGAAAAAACTTTTAAAGATGACCCTCAAAAAACGTTTGGCATTGGAAATAGGAAATGTTTTTTTTGTTCTTAGTCCTTGCATGGAAAACTAGTTTACCAGTGTGTGCACAAGTTTTTATATACAATATCTTTTTGTCAGCCTCTACTGTATTCACTTTCCTTCTCCTAATCTTTATAATTAAACTTACATCAGAAATGGATCTGTACATTGTAGAATGAATACGCAATCCACACTTATGTCTTCTCTTTGCTTGCTGAGGCGTATGTTTGGTGGATTTGCCTTTTCAACCCGCAACTTTATTCCAGAGCAATCACAATTTGGCCTTAAAACCGCAACCCTGGCAATCCTGGTTACAGCTGTGTGTGTGTGGGTGGGTGTGTGGGTGTGTGAGAGAGTGAAAGAGCGAGACAGAGCAAAAACTTTTATTCTGCAATTTTAGTCTGGTCATTATTATTCTGTGGCCCACAGATTTTGAATATGATCTATGTATGTGTCCAATACATACAGAACAAACAGGAGAAAGTCAACATAACCAGTTACACCAAAAGTTTATGTCTTCATACAGTACATAAGGTACGGTAAATATTCTTCAGTACACTGTACAGTGTATATTCCACATAAAACAATAGGAATGTGCCTCTCCATAACTAAGGCTGATGCAATTCGCATATCTATTCATAGCCAACGATATGATACATTAAAAAAGAATACATATGAAGCAGCTACCGATGAGATACGATTCATCCGATTACGTTTTTGATTTGTTTCAACACAATGTCGTTCAGTGCAATACGATGCAATTAAAAAAATATGATGCTATGAAATTCAATATAGTACGGATAGTTCTCTTTAATTACTTTCGTTCAGACACACATTAAATCATCAGTTTATCTAAGTGCTTTTTGACTTCTAATGCATGACCCTTTCACAAACAAGCCTGGTTTCAAGTGCAAAAAAAACAAAAAAAACAGATGCAGCTCTACCTCTGCCATGTTAATCTATATTCTATGTGACTCTCAGGACACACCTTGGTCGCTGTAGTGTTGTGATACGTGAGAAACAGTTCAGCAAGGAGAAATTACATTACAAATTTTTTGTCACTTTCTAAATAGTATAGAGCAACTTCCTCTGATTCGTCCACTGCAAATGATCCAAACACAGCTGCACAGCTTGTGTTCAATCTGCCCGAATTTTCCCACACCCCCCAGTGCTGTGCTCTCTTTACTGGCTTCCAGTAGCTGCATGTATCAGATTCAAAACACTGATGCTTGCCTACAAGGCCAAAAATGGATCAGCACCATCCTACCTCAGAGACCTCGCACTGCACTACGCTGTCTGAGATTCTCCAACACTGTTTGACTGGTACCACCTTCTCTTCAGAATGAGAGGTAAGTATATTCAAGGCTCTTCTCTGTTTTGACACCGAGGTGGTATAATGAACTTCCCCTAGATGTCTGTACAGACATCCCTGGCTATCTTCAAGCAATGGTTGAAGACCTACCTTTTCCTGAAACACTTCAATTAGCACTTTCCAAGTTTGCTTTGTAAAAATCAAGAGTTGTAGTCTGATTTATCTTGTTTGTAATCTAGTGTACCAGTGTAGATTTATTCATGGCTAGAAACTCAAAGCACTTTTGTACGTCGTTCTGGATAAGGGCATCTGCTAAATGCCACAAATGTAAATGTAAAAATGATCTTCTAATAATAAAATATAAATAAATCGTGTTTTTACCAATAAAAATATATAGAAACAATACATCACTATACAAATGCCCACTTGTATCTGATGCTCACTTTTTTAAATCGATTATCACATCATTAAATTTTATGCTGATAGATAGATAGATAGATAGATAGATAGATAGATAGATAGATAGATAGATAGATAGATAGATAGATA
Source organism: Silurus aristotelis (assembly GCF_946808225.1). Lineage (NCBI taxonomy): Eukaryota > Metazoa > Chordata > Actinopteri > Siluriformes > Siluridae > Silurus > Silurus aristotelis. Next base: position 32,141,309 of record NC_139575.1, read on the forward strand.
GATAGATAGATAGATAGATAGATAGATAGATAGATAGATAGATAGATAGATAGATAGAACTTTATTGTCATTGAATTGTTCAGGTACACAGCAACGAAATGCACCAATGTGAATCAGTAAATCTGACCAGCAGTAGTGAACAAATTCAGGGACTGTTTTTTGAGTTAATGTAAGTCCTGGAAGACCCCATATGTGGCCCGTACCTTTCCCCCGCATTCGCTATACACAAACATAGTAGGGTTCAGGGACTGTGGCTATGCTGAGATGCCCAGGGTTAAAGAGACCCTAGCTGACTATCTCTCCCCAGGTGTTGCATTACTGAAGGCTCTGGTGTTGCCTACTAAGCCGTTGAAAGCCACTTCGGCTTTAGTGGGCAGGGCTTACGCAGCAGCAGGTCAAGCCGCGGGCTGCCTTCACACTATAGGTGTGTTGCAGGCATACCAGGCCGATCTGCTGCAAGATTTGCAAGAAGTTATGTCGCGCTGCCGACCTAACCCTTAGAGCCACCAAGAAAACGGCACGGGCCTGTCAGTTGCTCCATGTCAGCATTAGTAGCCACAGAGGGCCAGAGACCACCCCGAGGCTGGTTCCCCTAAGATATTTCCTGGCAGCTTGGGAAGGCCTGCCAGATGTATCTTGGTGGGCCCAGTGCACAATAGAGAAGGGCTACTTGATTCAGTTTGGGTCCCCTCCGCCCTGGTTCAATGGGTTGTGTCCTACCGTGGTGGGACACAAGCAGGCTCTGGTGCTGGAACAGAAAGTGCACCCCCTTCTAAGGAAAGGAGCCATCAAGGTGGTCAGGCTACTACGGACCAAAAAAAGTTTTGAAAGGTAAAAAAGTAAAAGCAGGCCAGTCACTGACTGTGAGGCAGCTCCAGAGGCTGCTTGGTTTAATGGAGGCAGCGTCCAGCATGATCCCACTTGGCCTCCTGCATTTGAGAACCATCCAGTGGTGGCTCAGAGACAGAGGGTTCTCCCGAAAAGGCAATCCGTTCCGTACTATCAAGGTCTCGCGGTGAGCCCTGCAAGCCTTAGAAGTATGGAAAGAACCTACTTTCCAGTCTTACAGGGTGGGGAGCGGTCATGAGTGGCCACTTCGCCCAAGGTCGGTGGGACAATTCACATCTTCCATGGCACATAAACTGCCTGGAGATGATGGCCGTGTTTTTGGCACTGGAACACTTCCACAGAGACCTGAGGGGTTGCCAACGTGATGGTCCGTACGGACAACATGTCGGTGGTCTCGTACATCAACCGCCACAGGGGTCTCCGGTCTAGCCCCCTGTACAGGCTGGCACGGCAGATCCTACTATGGTCCAAGGGAAAACTTCTCTCATTAAGAGCAGTTTACATCCCGGGCTGTTTGAACTGGAGAGCAGATGCCCTTTCGAGGCAAGGGCCGAGGCCCGGGGAATGGAGACTCCACATCGAGGTGGTGAAGCATATATGGCAGAGATATTACAGAGCCCATGTGGATCTGTTTGCAACTCGGGAGACTTCGCATTGTCCCCTCTGGTTCTCTCTCTCTCTCACCCAGCCCTAATGGGGCTCGACGCCATGGTGCAGACGTGGCCGAGACTACGTCTGTACGCCCCTACCCCTAGCGTGCTGCTCCCGGCAGTTCTGGAGAGAGCTCGTCATTCTCGCCCAGTTGGTTCAGTTCTTTAGTTCCTGCAGGAACAGTTTGCCGCAGGTTTGGCTCCGTCAACTCTCAAGGTTTACGTGTCCTCTATCGCAGCTTATTGTACCACGCCAGCGTGGCAGTCGCTGGGGAAGCACCCCCTCGTGACACGCTTCCTACACAGCATCCGGAGGTTGAGGCCCGGGACACAACCCAGAGTGCCTGTGTGGGACTTGGTCGTTGTGCTGGAAGCTTATTCTAAACCCCCTTCGAGCCCTTGGCCGAGGTGGCCCTTAGGTATTTGTCGGTTAAGACTTTTCTCCTGGCAATCTCCTCTCTTTAGAGGGTCGGGGACCTACAGGTTTATTCCGTGACCCCGTCTCTCCTGGAGTTTGCCCCTGGCATGGCCAGTGTTATTCTTATGTATGTGCCTAAGGTGCCTGCAGCTTCCTCACGACCTGTCGTCCTCTTTTCATAGCACCCATAAACCAGGAAAAGCTAAATCAACTGGGCACATACATCCACAGGATGAGTTTGTGGAGGAAGTCAGAGCAGCAGTTCGGCTGCTATGGCTCTCACAGTAAAGGTTTCTGGGCTAATAAGCAGACGCTTAGTAGATGGATTGTGGATGCCATTTGTCTGTGTTATGAGTCCTCTGGTCTTCCCACTCCTTTCGGAGTTAAGGCTCATTCCACCTGCAATATGGCAGCCTTTACAGCCAGTGTTTTTAAGCATACAGGCAGGTATTAACTATAACAGATGACACCAAATCAGTGGTGATAAAAGAAATGACTGGTGAATACATTCAAGTGAGAGGTTTGTCTAAAATGTGCTAAAATTATTAGTATTATGGAACGCTTCATTAAAAAGTTTATAATGTAACGTTATTAAATGAATTCACACATAAATGCAAGTATTATAGGACAAATGTAAGTAAAAAAACTTTTCCAGCCATATGTGGTTTTCCCCAAACTGTTACTCACAGGTTGGCTAACAGTTGGAGGTGCACAATTTTATAGAA